>NC_057798.1:55559778-55617056 GCF_018294505.1 Triticum aestivum | reverse complement strand
ATCGAGGCAAAGCACACGAGCAGTTTACCCAGCTTCGGAACTCTCAGGAGAGATAATACTCCTACTGCTGCTTGTCTAATTGTATTGTGTTCTTGCTCGAGAGTGAGCTAAGTGTTTTTCTGGCTTCCGAATGATCCGAACCCCCTCTACGTTGCACAGGGGCCTCCTTTTATATGCTAAAGGGGTCACCGACAGGTGGCAACGCAGAGAAGGGTAGAAGAGTAAAAAGAGAGGTGGTTGATACAGTTACTTGTACAGTGCACCCTACCTAACCCTGACTGCAGGGGACAAGGGCATTAAATGCCCGTCTGCATCGCCCAAACAGTGCAGAAAGGTACCGTCAGGGACGCCACCGCTCGCCACGATGGCAGTCTTGTCAGCTTCGCATGCCACTGCGCACCGCTGGCTGCACAGCCTTCCGCCACGCGCGCCTGGAGAGGCCCCCAGAGCAACATGTTGGTGGATGCGCTGGAGCGTGGGCGCAGAGTGGCCGCCTGCCGCGGCAAGCGCCTTGCCGCGGCCGTTGTCTTGTCGGGTCCGGAAGCTTGTCGCTGACCGGGCCCTGATATGCCTTGGTTGGTCTTCCCGGCAAGCTCCTCTTGTCGGGGCCTTGTTGCCTTGCCGGGACGCGTGGCGCGTCGCGGCAAGTTCCTTGGGATGCCTTAGTTGGCCTTCCTGGCAAGCTCCTCTTGCCGGGGCCTTGTCTCCTGAGCTTAAATACTTTGTTCTTGTATGGCTCCAAGGGAACCACGGAGGACCTTGGCGGTCGCCCGGCAAGCCTTGCCGCGGGGCGCTGCAACTGCACGTGCACAAGTTCGGGGTACTAGGGTACCCCTATTCTAGTACATCGACATAGAGCCTATCTTTTCTTCTAAGTTGTGGAGTTTTCACCCCAAGTGAAAACTTTCCAATTATTATTGGGCTTATTTACCCTATCAAATAAAACAATTCTTTTATCAGTGGGATTATTTATATAATTATTTTTCCTGAGCTTTATCTCTCTAAAATGGTTTTTCTTTAGTTTTAGGGTCCCATTTGCACTGCAACCATTTTGTAAATTCATTTAAAAATCCCACCAAAATTTGGGGATGTCATGTGATGTTTTTAAATCAATTTTATGCAAAAATATATTTCATTCTTTGGATATTTTGAGCTCTACATCAAATTTTCAAATATGGTCCAATGGGCAATTTTGCACTACAACCTATTTAAATACTTCTTTAAAACTTCCACCAAAATTAGGGGAGGTCAGTAGGAGTATATTATTCATCTTTATGCAAAAAACCAGTTATGTCCTTTGAAAAATTTGAGTGAATCAACCTCACCTTCATTCTGGTCCAGCTTGGTGATTTGTACTGCAACCATATTTTAACTTGCTCTTTTACCCATGATTCTCTTTCCTACTCATAGACCACCCTGCAAAACCCTTAAGTCCAGAAGAGTGTACCCATTGGAGGATTTTAAGTGCTTCCAATCATGCCTTTTTTCTTTCTGTCCAAAACTGAAGATTTGCAAAACTTGCACTAACAAGTTTCTGTTTTTAACAAACTAACTTTACCACCCTCTTATTCAGACAAAGAGACTATGATCTGGGGACTTTGGCCACCCCAAGAGTTTCCTAGAGGCCCCTGACATTCTGTCGAACACCTTGAGTTCATGAACAAAATTGACATGCTCATGAGTTTGCATTACAGGCTTGCCACAGCAGCCAAACGAGCATGTCCACTAGCATCCCAGCTACCACTTGCCTAGATCTGTTGGTCACCAGCCCCTCCTATGCCCTCTAGCACACACTGGCATTCCGGCAACCACATAGCATGCATGCGCTGGGCGCGCCCAGAGCGTGCGTTTTGCACGTGCGTGCGCCCGAGCCGCCGCGTCGCGCCCCTGGCCCTTGCTCGCCTACAGAGCCACACCCCCGGCCTCATCCACTCACCAGAACACTCCAAGCCACCCCTGGAACCCCGCAGCACCGCCGTCAGGTCGGCCATGGCGGCTAGCGACTGGCCATAGTGGGCTCCTGCCATGGACGGCACCGCCCGAGCCACTAGCGCTCGCCAGCTGCCCCCTGGAGCAGCTCAAGCTCATCCACAAGCTTGTCTGCAAGCGCTCGTCGCCGCCACGTCCCCCTGCTGCTACAGAATGGCGGTCGCCGGTGATCTTATCCCCGGCCGCCGCGGAACCACCATTGCTCGCCTATTTAAGGGGCCCCCGAGCTCGTCCAGGCCCTCGAGCAACTCATACCACCTCTCTCACTCCCTCCCTGATCGTCCCGTAGTAGCAGAAAGACCAGAAATGGTCATCTTCTTCTCCGGCAACCACAACCACCGCCTCTGTCTCGTTCATTCCAACGCCACCAGGGCCTCCCCCTCTCCACTTTCTTCACCAACAGCATCCTGCAGCACCCAGGAATCCATCCCCATGCTCGATTTTGATCAGGACTCGCTGCAGGCGAAAGCCCCATCTCACCCGACGTCGCCGTCCGCCGGGAAGCTCGTCTCCGGCGACTCCTTCCACGTCGGCGACCATGGAGGGTACCCACGGGTTCGCCTCGACCACCTGAGCACACCCATGTGCTAAGATCCTGAGGGATGCCTCCGTTCGCCGGTGAACCTCGCCGGAGCTCCGCCTCTGTTCGGTCGGAGGAGACGGCGCGCGCGTGGACTAGTCAAACCTGACCAGTGGTCCCCCCGAACCCACTGTCAGTGACTCACGCCAGTCCACGCTGGATAAGTGAAGGCGTAATCTTAAAGTACGTGTTCGACGTGTACCTATTCGAAACGTTTTCTTTTCTTTTTCTGTTTTATTTAAAAACCAAAAATTTGACTAAACTTTGACTGGCTATATCTTTTTAAATAAAACTCCAAATGAGTTGATTCTTTTTCCTACCTCTCTCAAATTTAGTCTAGTTTATTTTAAGATTTTTTTGAAAAAATTTCAGACAACTTTTTTACACTGTTTTGAAACTATCTGTTAATTTGAATAATTTCAAAAATAGGTTTTTGAAGAAGAAGTCAACCTTCAAAAGGCACACCCACTTGCATACTCTTGAAGGCAAGCATTCTGAACCCTGGCATAATATTTTTTTGTGTGTTGGTTTACACGATTATAACACCACCTTAATACGGAGAAGTCGTTATTTTATGTGGTGACGCGATCATTTGCATGAATGCATATTGGAGACTTCCTTGCTGTTGGAAGTGGATATACTTGTGATGGTCATCGTCCTCGTATGCCTTGCATGCATGCCGGAAAGAAATCCGGGAAAGCCTCTGCCTTGGGTAGGCGTGAGCTTGTCTCCGGTCTTCGTCGGGATGGTTATGTCCGATATAGCATAGTAAGGTATAATGAGTGGTGATTCTGTTGGTTGAAATATTTTTGTTATACATACCATGCAGGGATTTTTTAAACCTCCTGAGTTGACCGTAGATCGAGTCTTGTTCCAGTAGCCCCCATAATTGTTTCGTACTGCAACTTGTCCCTGCAGCAGGTAGGGTACGGTTCAGTAGGTTGTGAACCCCTTATTAGCACACACCGTACAAAGAGGCCATGGTGGAAGATACCGACTGCAGCCGGTAGGCATGCCACCTGGTCCGGGGGCATGGGTGTTTCCGGTTGGGACCGAGAGGGTAGCACCCATTAGAGCGCGCGATATAAATTTGATCCCATGCTACGCGAGGTTGTAGCCTCCCCACTTAGAGTTTTGCTTGACAGCTGTCGTGGGTGATTCTAGACACCGGTAAGTTAAACTGGTGTGTGCAAGTCAGGTGTGTTTTCAATTAAAAGACCATAGACGGAATTAGTCCCGGTGGACTAAAGGAATCCGTCACTCGTGGGTAAAGAGTACACCCTCTACAGAGATTATATCTATTCGAATAGCCGTGTCCATGGTTAAGGACTACAGTCTGGGTTGAGTCAAGTGTCGGTCTTAGTGTCGGTCTTCGGAGGAAAAGCTACTAAGTCGGAACATTTATTATAACCGGTGACATATGATGATTATGATTATTATTATTATGGACTAACTATGTTCATTATTTGATTAATTGAGTATCCCTGGGACGGTTCTACCTCCTGGATATTCACTGTGATCATTCTGTTATAAGCCCTTTATGTGGTGTCGCACAGACGCCCGACTGTGGCATGTTATTTTTTTATTTACCATATAAGACCTTTATGTGGTGTCACTGAGACGCCCGACTGTGGCATGCTTGTTATATGTTTACTTTATAAGCCCTTTATGTGGTGTCGCACAGACGCCCGACTACGCCATGTTTGTTATCTATTTACTTTATAAGCCTTTTATGTGGTGTCGCTCAGACGCCCGACTCAGGCATTATATCTCTACCCGCTCATTGCATTATTCATGTGTTATGTGAATAACTTGTTTGCGTGCATCTTGGGTTTTATTTCTATGACTAACATTGTGATGATAGAATATTTTAGAGCATGATTATCATTTGTTATATTATTCCCGTGTTCATAATGTTTGCGAGTACATTCAAAGTACTCACTCGCTTATCCCTGGCTATTGTCTTGGCCATATTTCTTGCTTGGAGAGGAGCGTTGCGACGACAACCCCGGAACCTAAGCAATGGTGATAGCGGCCTCGCGAAGATAGGAGTTAACCTGGTCAGCTGTTCCTATGGGAAATGGAGTCCCATAACGCTGATGATCCACAAACCGCTTCCGCCATCAATCACTAGAAACCATTTGTTGTACTCATAGGCCATAATGGTCTTGTACTACATATTTTGTATTTTGCTTGGATTTTCTGTATCAAGTTGGTGCCTCATCAACTAATAGTACTCCTGGGGCTGGTGAGCACAAATGCCTTTTTCTAGGAAATCAATACCCGGAAAACCGGTCCCGACAAACTTGGTATTAAAGCCAGGCTGACCATTGGCTAATCCTGTCTCAGCCAGGTCCATAAACCTAGACTAACCATCCCACCAGACCTTAGCCTAATCCCGGCCAAGCTTCTCGTGTAGGATAGCCACACAGTGACCCCGACACCTTTTTGGCCGTCGGTGCCCAACCTATCAGCCTAGCCTGTCGATCACGCGCCAGTGACCGACACCTAAATTATCTCATTCGCAAGCGTGTGGAGGAAGACTCCATCCCCTTTTCTTATAAAAAGGACACGCTAGCCTCAACCCAACACAACACAGACTCTTTCCAAACCAAGCCATAATGCCTGGCCCTATCGTGCACAATGAGACCAGAGCAAACAACCTTGGAGTTTTTGTGACCGTGCTTGCAAACCTCACCCGCCATGCCTTTGCATCAGAAGAGCCCCCAGAATATGTTGTGTACCAAGGACCCATGAGCGGTGAAAGACGTCAATTCTGGGCCACCGTGCACATCTATGGTAGGGGTCTATCTCCAGAACGCCCCTACAAGTTCACCGGAAGGACAACTTCCTTTGAGCCACAAGCCATCCAACTAGCTGCTCGAGAGGCTATAGTTCAACTCCGACACTTGTCGCCCACAGTTAACTGTCACTCGTTCTACTACTACACCAGCCGTGACGGGAATGGTAGGCCACCCCAGGTTGCCAACGGAGATTATGAGACGGATCCTACATTGTTGCATCTGGTGTGCTATGAAGTGCACTAGAGGATCTGTTCGATCAAATCACTCTTTATCTGATCGTAGCTCATGGAGAACTGATACGCCGAGCCCCGGCAAGAGGAGAACATGAGCCCAACACCGACAACCCAGTCGTGCTATTCGGACAACCGATTGAGTCCCTGAGGTCTGCCCCAGTCATTGACCAAAACACCTTGATGACCCCAGAAGTGCTTTGTCGCCTTTTGGGAACACACTCCAGCGGGATTGTGGCCAACAATCCACGAGATGGTCATCATCGCTACCCCAACCCCACAGCCCCTCAACCCACTCCAGCGAATCCCGATGGTGAAAACCGTGGCGAAGCCTCGACGTCCCCAAGGCATGCCCACTAAGATATTAACGAGGTAGACTAGAGTCGCTCGAGTAGTACCGAGTCCTAGTATGTTCAGGCCCTGTAATTGTGTGATCCTATATCGCCGTAATTAAATGTTGTTTGCTTGTACGCCCCTATTTTACATAATATCCGCGCATAAGTACATTGGTGTGTGTTTGCAATTCTAAGCTGGGCATAGCTGCCAACCCCGACGACGCAAAGTTTGTGCTATGAGTAAACTTTTTGGTTTCAGCTAACAGGAATGATATTTTCAAAACAACCCTTAGCAAATCTCGAGGACGAGATTTTTCTTAAGGGGGGTAGTGTTGTAACACCCCAAAAATTTAACCATGTTTTGATTATTAAAATTTTTCCAGGAAATTAAATTTTTATTTTTCCTGGATTTATTCTTGATCTTAGAGCCTGTCTTTTCTTCAAAGTTGTGGAGTTTTCACCCCAAGTGAAAACTTTCCAATTATTATTGGGCTTATTTACACAATCAAATAAAACAATTCTTTTATCAGTGGGATTATTTATATAATTATTTTTCCTGAGCTTTATCTCTCTAAAATGGTTTTTCTTTAGTTTTAGGGTCCCATTTGCACTGCAACCCTTTTATAAATTCATTTAAAAATCCCACCAAATTTGGGGATGTCATGTGATGTTTTTAAATAAATTTTATGCAAAAATATATTTCTTTCTTTGGATATTTTGAGCTCTACATCAAATTTTCAAATCTGGTCCAGTGGGCAATTTTGCACTACAACCTATTTAAATACTTCCTTAAAACTTCCACCAAAATTAGGGGAGGCCAGTAGGAGTATATTATTCATCTTTATGAAAAAAACCAGTTATGTCCTTTGAAAAATTTGAGTGAATGAACCTCATCTTCATTCTGGTCCAGCTTGGTGATTTGTACTGCAACCATATTTTAACTTGCTCTTTTACCCATGATTCTCTTTCCTACACATAGACCACCCCGCAAAACCATTAAGTCCAGAAGAGTGTACCCATTGGAGGATTTTAAGTGCTTGCAATCATGCCTTTGTCTTTCTGTCCAAAACTGAAGATTTGCAAAACTTGCACTAACAAGTTTCTGTTTTTGACAAACTAACTTTACCACCCTCTTATTCATCCAAAGAGACTATGATCTGGGGACTTTGGCCACCCCAAGAGTTTCCTAGAGGCCCCAGACATTCTGTCGAACACCTTGAGTTCATGAATAGAATTGACATGCTCATGAGTTTGCATTACGGACTTGCCATAGCAGCCAAACGAGCATGTCCACTAGCATCCCAGCTACCACTAGCCTAGATCTGTTGGTCACCAGCCCCTGCTATGCCCTCTAGCACACGCTGGCATTTCGGCAAACACATAGCATGCATGCGCTGGGCCCGCCTAGAGCGTGCGTTTTGCACGTGCGTGCGCCCGAGCCGTCGCGTCGCGCCCCTGGCCCTTGCTCGCCTGCAGAGCCACACCCCCGGCCTCATCCACTCACTAGAACAATCCAAGCCGCCCCTGGAACCCCACAGCGCCGCTGTCAGGTCGGCCACGGCGGCTAGCGACCGGCCACAGTGGGCTCCTGCCCCGGACGGCGCCGCCCGAGCCACTAGCGCTCGCCAACTGCCCCCTGGAGCAGCTCAAGCTCATCCGCAAGCTTGTCCGCAAGCGCTCGTCGCTGCCACGTCCCCCTGCTGCTAAAGAATGGCGGTCGCTAGTGATCTTATCCCCGGCCACCGCGGAACCGCAATTGCTCGCCTATTTAAGGGCCCCCGAGCTCGTCCAGGCCCTCGAGCAACTCATACCACCTCTCTCACTCCCTCACTGATCCTCCCGTAGTAGCAAAAAGACCAAAAATGGTCATCTTCTTCTTCTCCGGCAACCACGACTGCCGCCTCTGTCTCGTTCATTCCAACACCACCAGGGCCTCCTCCCCTCCACTCTCTTCACCAACAGCATCCTGTAGCACCCACGAATCCATCCCCATGCTCGATTTGATCAGGACTCGCCGCAGGCGAAAGCCCCATCTCACCCGATGCCGCCGTCCGCTGGGAAGCTCGTCGCCGGCAACTCCGTCCACGTCGGCGACCGTGGCGGGTACCCACGGGTTTGCCTCGACCACCTGAGCACACCCATGTGCTCAGATCCCCGAGGGATGCCTCCGTTCGCCGGCAAACCTCGCTGGAGCTCCGCCTCTGTTCAGTCGGAGGAGACGGCGCGCACGTGGACTAGTCAAACCTAACCAGTGGACCCCCCGGACCCACTGTCCGTGACTCACGCCGGTCCATGCTGGATAAGTGAAGGCGTAATTGCAAAGTACGTGTTCGACGTGTACCTATTTGAAACGTTTTCTTTTCTTTTTCTGTTTTATTTAAAAAACAGAAATTTGACTAAACTTTGAATGGCTATATCTTTTTAAATAAAGCTCCAACCGAGTTGATTCTTTTTCTCGCCTCTCTTAAATTTAGTCTAGTTTATTTTATGATTTTTTTGAAAAAATTTCAGACAACTTTTTTACACTGTTTTGAAACTATGTGTTAATTTGAATAATTTCAAAAATAGGTTTTTGAAGAAGAAGTCAACCTTCCAAAGACACACCCACTTGCATACTCTTGAAGGCAAGCATTCTGAACCCTGGCATAATATTTTTGTGTGTGTTGGTTGACTCGATTATAACACCACCTTAATACAGAGAACTCGTTATTTTATGTGGTGACGCGATCATTTGCATGAATGCATATTGGAGACTTCCTTGCTATTGGAAGTGGATATACTTGTGATGGTCATCGTCCTCGTATGACTTGCATGCATGCCGGAAAGAAATCCGGGAAAGCCTCTGCCTTGGGTAGGCGTGAGCTTGTCTCCGGTCTTCGTCGGGACGGTTGTGTCCGGTATGGCATAGTAAGGTATAATGAGTGGTGATTCTGTTGGTTGAAATATTTTTGTTATACATACCATGTAGGGAAGTTTTAAACCTCCTGAGTCGACCGTAGATCGAGTCTTGTTCCAGTAACCCCCATACTTGTTTCGTACTACCACTTGTCCCTGAAGTAGGTAGGGTACGGTTCAGTAAGTTGTGAACCCCTTACTAGCACACAATGTACAGAGAGGCCATGGTGGAAGATACCGACTACAGCCGGTAGGCATGCCACCTGGTCCGGGGGCATGGGTGTTTCCGGTTGGGACCGAGAGGGGTGCACCCCTTAGAGCGCGCGATATAAATTTGATCCCATGCTACGCGAGGTTGTAGCCTCCCCACTTAGAGTTTTGCTTGACAGGTGTCGTGGGTGATTCTAGACACCGGTAAGTTAAACTGGTGTGTGCAAGTCAGGTGTGTTTTCAATTAAAAGACCGTAGACAGAATTAGTCCCGGTGGACTAAAGGAATCCGTCACTCGTGGGTAAAGAGTACATTGATTATAACCGGTGGCATATGATGATTATGATTATTATTAATGTGGACTAACTATGTTCATTATTTGATTTATTGAGTATCCCTAGGACGGTTCTACCTCCTAGATATTCACTGTGATCATTCTGTTATAAGCCCTTTATGTGGTGTCACACAGACGCCCGACTGTGGCATGTTAGTTATTATTTACCATATAGGCTCTTTATATGCTGAGACACCCGACTATGGCATTCTATCTCTACCCGCTAATTGCATTATTCACGTGTTACGTGAATAACTTGTTTGCATGCATCATGGGTTTTATTTCTGTGACTAACGTTGTGATGATAGAATATTTCAGAGCATGATTATCATTTGTTATATTATACCCGTGTTCATAATGTTTGCGAGTACATTCAAAGTACTCACTGGCTTGTCCCTGGCTATTGTCTTGGCCAGATTTCTTGCTTGGAGAGGAGCGTTGTGATGACAGCCCCGAAACCTAAGCAATGGTGATAGAGGCCTCGCGAAGATAGGAGTTAACCTGGTCAGCTGTTCCTGTGGGAAATGGAGTCCCATAACGCTGATGATCCACAAATCGCTTCCGCCATCAATCACTAGAAACCATTTGTTATACTCATAGGCCAGAATGGTCTTGTACTACATATTTTGTATTTTGCTTGGATTTTCTGTATCAAGTTGGTGCCTCATCAGCTAACAGTACTCCTGGGGCTGGTGAGCACAAAGGCCATTTTCTAGGAAATCAATACCCGGAAAACCGGTCCTGACAGAGGTCAGTACTAGCCTTCTTTCACATGATTCTGTAGTGTGCTTTCATATGTTGTGCTACTTGTATGGTAATGGTTCTTGATTTTAGTGAACTGCCCAAATGGAGACAAGACTTCCAATCTGTATGTGCACCGTAATATCCCATTTAGGTAAGATAAGGATATTTCACAAGTGTTGGTCTGTATTTTGCCACTTTCATCAGAAAATTAATGTCATTGCTAAGTGATATACTTGTGATCCATAATTGACATGCCAAATCTTACATTGAAGGCGAAGCTTGTCTGTTATTGAACCAAGTGATGAAGGGGAAGAACAAGCGGAAAAACAAAAATCAACTCCCGATGTTGTAATGAAGCACTGGAACTGTGATGACACAAGTAATGATATAGTTTTGCATCTTAATTTATTGCTATGGCTGGAACGAGCAATTGTTTTGCCACTGATTTGATGACACTCTTAATGTAATACGTAATTATCTCTACTTCTGCAAACAGGGATCTTCATTGAAGATACCATATATTTTAGTGGAACTGCACAAAAAGATGTTGGAAACATTAAACTAATCGAGGAGTATATAGTAAGCATGGCCACCACAATAGATAGCAACAGATGGTTCCGGAGAAGTGCATGATCTGTATGCTCTACACAATAAGCCTCCTGAAAAAGGTTGGTACTCGCCCACTAATTCATCCATATGATTGAGCTTTGTCATCTCTATTGGTGTTGTGCTACTGTTTAGATACTGTCATGAAAAAGTGGTATTGTCCTTGAGAAGTGCTTCATCTGTGCTGTTTTAAATATTTCCTTTCCTTTTTTGAGCAAATAGGGATGCTAGCATTTAGTTGTCCTCTTGTCTTTGCACAACAGGATCATCTTCCTCTGAAGAAGAATATGGAGTACGTTAAGTGACTAGTTCCGATTATGCCAGGATAAAGAAGCCCTGTCTATCTTCTTATCAGAAGGAGCAGTTGAAGGATTGTTACATTACTCCCCACAAGATCAAACTAATTTCAGCTCAAAAGGACTGACAAATCTCCATTTTTTTGTTGTGATGCGCGAGTAAAATGTTGTTCTAGGATTCTCATCAGAAGGAGCAGTTGAAGGATGGTTACATTACTCCCCACAAGACCAAACTAACTTTAGCTCAGAAGGACTGACAATTCTCCATTTTTTTGCTGTGATGCCTGAGTACAATGTTGTTCTAGGATTCTTTCTGGTGAGTTCCATTTTTCTAAAAGTGTGCTCTACATGGACCATGTAGGTGCCTGTTTAAACTGTCAATTCATAATACAGTTTGCTTTATACTAATCACTTTTTTTGTATTTGTGCAAATAGGGGTGATTAGCTTGATTTCAATGGGAACTGCACAAAATGTTCATGAATACATCGAATCATTCATTTCCACCACAAGAAAGGAGGTGTCGATAAGTTCAAGGTGTTGCAACATATAAGGGCGAAATCATACAAGCTACGCGCGAATTTGGTTGATTTTGGTGGAACTGCACAAAAAGAACAGCTGGTTTATTTAGCACGGGGTGCCATGTCAATGTCCGAACTGATGGAAAACCCTGCCCATTCCACAATCATAGGCATTTGATATTTTGGAATGGGACAACCTTGTCATATTTTGCTCATTGAATTTAGCAAGAAGACATGCGTTTGATATTTTTGAATGGGACGCCCTTTGTTGTCAGCAGCGTTGATCAATTTTTCCTTTATTCTTTAGTTGTGAAGTAAATATTGGCTCTGACTTGTGAATCACTAAGATGCATAATGATCAATTGTTTTGAATGTTCTTTATGAATTGCCAGGCCTGTGTGTTTGTTTGCAATGTACAGGAACGCAAAAAAGCTGCTCAAACTCTTTGTACTCCTTCTGTTCCTTTTTACTTCGCACATTGTGTAAGTGCATACTTTTTTATATAAGATTGGTCAAAGTAGAGATACTTTGACTACAGACAAAACTTGTATGCAAACTAGAAAGGACCAGAGGGAGTACATGTGAAACTGCTGCAAACGAGGTGATCACCCTGGTAATAATGCTAGTATGTATTGTTTTGCATGTTCATCCAATGCCAGTGATACAAGAATTCGAACTAATAGAAATAATTTCATTCATACACGGTTAGATTTCATATAAACATGCTGGATTTCATTACATTTCATACATTCTTCAACTAAAAAGGGGTGCGCTGGAGGTATAATTAATTAACTGAAGCTACCCACCTGTGTCCGACTGAGCTAAATAGAAGCTTCAGTGACTTAACTGCAGGTGCAGTTGCATAACTGACATGTGGCCCAGATGCCTGTTGGGCCCATGTGTGAGTCAGCCAACTGCACCAACAGTTAAGTAGAAGCAGCGTCCTTCTCCATCGTAGCTCTCCGACTCCACGTCGCCGCCAAGAAGCTAATCGGCCGTTAATGGTCAACCTGCCTAGCTTGGCTTCAACCAGAGGGTAGTAGCGGTGGCCTTACTTGGACCCGAGCGGCGGAGACCTAGCGTGTTCTACTCTTCCTCGTTTTCTATGTGGCGCGGCCTTGTTGGCAGCGGGGCAGGGCCTCGGCGGAGCCGGCGATGTCCTCTATCTCGTTGCCGGTGGGCGGCGCCTCGGCGGAGCGGTGGATATCCTCCCCATCGTTGCTGGCAGGGTGGGGCCTCGGCTGAGTCGGCGATGTCCTCTGCCTCATTGTTAGCGGGGCGGGGCCTCGACGGAGACGGTAGTTTCCTCTGCCTCGTTGTTGGCGCCGCGAGGCCTCGGCGGAGCAGGGCCTCGTCGACACCAGCGGAGCGGGGACTCATCGGAGCCGGCATTGTCCTCTGCCTCGTCCTCGGTCTCACCAAATAGCACCTCACCCGCTTCATCGCTCTCTTTGTAGGCGGCCGCAACCTCCGCCACCCGCATGCGGTACCACCAGCGCTCGTGGCGGCGATTGCAGGCGGAGCGGTATGAGTCAAGCAGCGCCTCCTGCTCCGCCCGCTCCACGGCGATCTGCTCCTCCGCCTGCAGGTGTTCCTGGAGGAGATGGTGGTTGTAGGCGGCGTCGGCCTGCGCCTCCCGGAACTGCTCCTCACGCTTCTGCCTCACTGTGTCCATGTGTTGGGCACGGGCCTCGCCGATGGTCATGGTGTAATGCACCAGCGAGGATGGCACGGAGGAGGGAGTTGGCGCCGGATCATCGACTACATCGTCGTCCTCCGGCTGCCTGCCGGCCAGCCGGTCGGTAGCAATGGCTGCCATCTCCTTGTGGTCCGTCGTCCGCCCGTCCGGACGAGCGCTGGAGCGTGAGGAAGCCATGGTGGGCAGTAGTGGTATGGACAGGAGAAAGTGAACGGATGCGGATGACTATGGCTATGGCCGGCGCAGCAGTTTATATAGCAATGGTGGGCGGCGGAGGGACGGATGTGTGGCGCCGGAGTAGCCGCCTTGGCAACCGTGTATCATTAATGTGTGCGGCAGATGGACGGACGGACGACACTTGTGTTGTTTGAAGGCGGAGCAATCACCTACACCGGGAAGCGGGGCGGGCGGCGCTTACTATTTCGGGTTGAAAGCGCGCGCGGGCGAGGATATGACTTTACTTGGAGAGGATGACAATGGGGACCCACCAGGGACATAGCCTCATGTACGCAAGTGCCTCCTTATTATATACTCCCTCCGTCCGAAAATACTTGTATTCCAAATAGATAAAAAGAGATGTATGTAGAACTGAAATACGTCTAGATCCATCCCCTTTTATTCATTTTATGACAAGTATTTCCGGACGGAGGGTGTATATATATAACTATAATTTATTTTGCCTCCTCCTGGTTTCCTGACATCACGGTCCCACACCATTGTCAACCTATGTACTCCCTCCTATCCGGTTTATAGGGCTTATCTCAAAATTTTAGTTTTTCATTTTATAAGGCTCAATTTTTTTGTTTTCCATCACATGTTCAGATTCCAAGGTGCATTAAATCATTGCATGCAAGTATTAAGATTAAATTGACCAATGCATTTACTTTATGCATGCATGCACTGCAATTAATGCATTGATAAACATAATTTTTTGAGGATAACAAGAGCATTAATTAGGTGCTTTTGCAAAACTACAAAAAGTATTCCACCACTCGCCATCTACATTGATTGGTGAGATTTTTGAATTGATCACTATAAACTGGAAAGGAGGGAGTAGTCAATAAATGATAGAATTGCACAAGAAGCGGCCGACAGCTCGGACCAAGGAGCTCGAGCAGCATTTGTGTTTTTGAGGTGTGAGCACTGCAGAGTTTTTCGATGTTTAGCCCAGATATTATTTTTTCTCCTCTAAACAACAATGAAAACATCGCTGCAGGTATTAACTGGGCGGGTTGTGGCCCGTCTAGCCCAGGCCAGATATCCAGCCCAGGTATTATTTTTTTCAAGCTGAAAATGGCTAGCCCAGCTATACTTTTTTTAGGAATACCTAGGCAAGGTCAAGTTGTTATTCTCCGCCCCGCTGGGCTGCAAATCTTTCCTAGGAGGGATGCATTAGGCTTAACAAGAAAATGGGCTTTAAGAAATAATAAATGGGATGTAATTACAAAAACTGGGCAGTAACTATAAAAAAATGCACCAAACACGTAATTACTTTATAAAGTATTATTTTTGGATATTGAAAATTTTACTTTCATTAATTGTTGCAAGCGCAATGTTTCATTGGATTTTTATGTAATATAAATTTATATTGAAATTCTATTTAATCTGACTAGAAATTTCGGGATAAAAATATTTCGGATCCCATCAAATTGTGGGAAATTTTATTGAATTCGGTTTTGAACGGTTGGTTGAAATGGGCTGTACTTTTAACAAACTGTAAATGGGCTATAGTAAATTCCATTAGAATTCAAAAATGGGCTGCACATTCTTACAAATATCAAATGGGCTATAAGTTCTCTGCCACACACTTCTGGCCTTACTAAGTTGACGCGTCCCCCAAAAAAAAAGAGTTGACGCGTATGCAAGGCTTTGTCAACTTATAGTCAACACACAGTTTTAGCAGCAGTGGCCGTTGGATGTCCATCCAACGGATGCCATGCTTCTTCTTCAATCTCGGATATTCTAGCTTCACCCGCCCAAAAAATGATTCCCCCCCTGACATCTGGGGCGCACCGTTTCGGAAGCTGACCTGTGGGCCTACTAAGTTGACGTACCAAGGGCTTTGTCAACTTAGTCAATATAAACGATTCTAGCTTCAGTGACCATACGATGTCCATCCAACGGCCATCGTGCTTCTTCAACCTCTGTTCTTCTAGCTCCAGCCGCACAAAGCAGCGCCGGTCGTGCCGCCTGCTCCTGCCTCCCGTGGCCGGCTGTGCTGCCGCGGAGGCCTCACTGCCCCCTACTACTCCCACCGCTGGCCAAGCCATCCCTCCACTCACCCACACCCCCTGTTATTCTACGGCGACGACAGCCTCACATCGCAGCCGAACTAGTGAACCCTCGTACTCCTCTCTACGTGTGCATCCACTGCCGCGTCTTACCTGGCTCCACGTCGTCCCCTTCCTAGGCCTCGCCGTCGTCCACCACCGTGGTGCTCTCGGCGCGGCGTGGTCAACGTGGTCAAGGAACGACTTCCACCGGACGTGGACTGTACGTGGAGAGGCTGACAGCTGGGTCCATGGCGGCTGCAAGGAAGTGCCTGCTTATTATACGCGCAAAATAATTTATTCCTCCACCTAGCAACAGGGACCCACCAGACGGGCCACCGTATTTCGTGAAAAAAACGTTTCCCCCCTGACTGCTGGGACCCACCAGCTACATCTTTGCATGCAAGGAAGTTCGTCCGGGCAAAAGAAAAAACAATTTTCCCCCCTGACTGCTAGGACCCACCAGCTACATCTTCGCATGCAAGGAAGTGCCTGACTGTCGGGACCCACCTGGTCGAAGCGTATGTAGCGTTGTCATTCTGGTCACGAACATGTACGTACATATATACTGGTTGATGTAGAGGCGTGCACGTAGCATGTACACGTATGTACATCGCCCAGTGTGCAAGAAAGAAAATACAACCACGTATGTGTACATACGGGCGGGGTCTCGAACGCCTACTCGCGCATATATACGTATGGCCAGGGCTCATGTACATGGCTGGGTCAGAACGGAGAAACAGCGTCGTCGTCGTGTTAATGGGGAGCCAACCGGCTGGGTCAGAACAGAATGCGTCGTCATGTTCATCGGGAGGGCTTGTACGGAACAGGCGATGGAAACGAGGCCTGGCATACCGTAGAATGAAGGAAACGGCCTTGTGTTCAACCGGCCACGTTCGAACGGGATCCTGTTCATCGGGAAGGGTCTGGCGTACCGCTAAACGGAGGAAACGGACCTCCTACGGTCGAAATGGGGGTCCTGTTGATCGGGAGGGGTGTGGCGTACTGCAAAACGGAAAAAACAGACTTGTGTTGGAGCACTACGGTCGAAACGGGGGTCCTGTTCATCAGGAGGGGTGTGGCGTACCGCAAAACGGGATTCCACGGGATACTGTTCATCTCCACCGTCGACCTCCTCCATCCTCCACGGGCTACCGTTCATCCACCGTCGACCTCCTCCAGCCTCCACGTGCTACTGTTCATCCACGGGCTCCTGTTCATCCAGCCTCCACCGCGTGCTACTCCACCGGCTACTGTTCAACCACCCCTCTCCACGGGCTCTTGTTCAACCACCCCTCCACGGGCTACTGTTCATCCACCCCTCCACTGTCTACTGTTCATCCAGCCCTCCACGGGGTCGTCTTGTTCATCCAGCCCTCCACGGGGTCCTGTTCATCCAGCCCCAACCAGCTCGATCGATCGGGGTCCTGTTCATCCAGAGGCAACACCACGGGTCCTGTTCATCCACTCCCGCCGCTCACTGTTCATCCAAACCCCCCCACAACACTCACTGTTCATCCAGAGAGGCAGCATCGATCGGCTTCAGTTAGCAGCAGTAGCGAAGGAATCGATCGCTCGGGTTCAGTAACGCGTAGCATGCAGTGCAATCGCTCGGGTTCAATTAGAGCCCAATGCCTTGCTCGGGTTCAGTTAGAGCCAACGCCTCGCACACACGCGTGACGTGTACGAGAGAAACACGCATCGCTCGGCCCCCGACCACCCACCGTAACCGGGAACTTCCCAAAATTTTCCTCGCCCTCGCTTCTACCACGGTTTTTTCCGTCATGGACGGCCCAAAGAATGTCATGCAGATGTGTCTTCGGCCCGCCCAGGACGAAAATCCCATTTTCTGTCATGATTTTTTGTCATAGAAGTAGGAGCCCACCACATCTATGATGATACCGGGTTTTGTCACAATTATCATCATAGAAGTGTCATATGTATGACAGAAAAAAGTTCTGTTCGGCCCAAAATGTCATGGATGTGTCTTTTTTTTGTAGTGACATGGGCCCGTCGCCGCCATCGCCGGTGTGTGTGAAGGAGGAGCCGTTGTCCCCGCTCGCGCCATCGTGTGAAGCACGAGCCGGCGTCCCTGTTCCGACCTGTGAAGGAGGAGACGGCCTCGCCCCGGCACAACCATGGCGTCCAGATCAGACGCCACTTGAAGGAGGAGCCGGCTTCACCCCCGCACCATCGCGGCATCTAGATTGGATGTCGGGTCAAGGAGGAGTTGGCGTCCCTGCCATGCAGCCGGTATGGTGTCATACACACGCCACCGTCCCCCCATCAAGGAGGAGTTGCCGTCCGTGATCAATAAGGTGCGAGGCCACTCCCTCCACTTCCTCGGAGGAGGCGGGGGGAGGTTGGTAAAATATACTGCCGACAACTTTCTTGTCAATAGCATGGTAACTTACACATCATAGACCTGATAACTTTTGTACACCGGTCCTGATTATTTTGGCGGCGGCAGGGGGGGGTTGATGAAATATCCCCTGGTAACCTTTATGTGAATAGCATGGTAACTCACACATTGAGACCTGATAACTTATGTACATCGGTCTTGATAACTTCGGCATGGGGGGGGGGAGGGGGAGGGGTTGATGAAATACCCCCATGTAACTTTTGCGTGAATAGCATGGTAACTCACACATCGTTGACCTGATAACCTATGTGCCTTGGTGCTTATTACTTTGGTGAGGGGGTGATAAAATGTACCCATGGTAACTTTAATGTTAATAGCACAGTAACTCACTCATCACAGACCTGATAACCTATGTACCCTGGTCCTGGGAACTTTTCCTCCAGTGGGGGATGAGGGGCAGTGGTGGTTGATGAAATATTCTCCTGGTAACTTTTATGTGAATAGCATGGTAACTCACATCACACACTTGATAACTTATGTACCTCAATCCTAATAATTTTTGCGTAGGGGGGGGGGATGATGAAATATCCACCCGGTAACTTTGTTGTGTGAATCACTTAGTAACTCAAGATTGAAGACCTGATAACTTATGTGCCTCGGCCCTGATAACTTTGGCAAGGGGGTTGTTTAAAAATATATCCCTGATAATTTTCATGTAAATAGTTTGGTACTATATGCATCATATACATGATAACTCACGCACAAACATTGCAGTAACTTTTACCCGAGCTGATAAGAAGGTTAGAGAAACATATATAGCACATGTGTAATAACTTACATAGCCGAGAAGAGGTAACTTTTGATTCGAAAAAAGTTGAAGGAACATATCAACACGTGATTAAGTTTTGAAGCTCTCGTCGTGTCGTGTTTTCTGTGTGAAACATTTATTTTATCAAACTGACGTTTTGAAATAGGGGAAAAATCTAGGATGACATCAGCTATTCTGTCCTCTAGTTCAATTAGGGTGGGGGGGTTGGTTAACCATTTTATGCCCCGATATTTTTTATATAAATAGGATGATAACTTATGTATCACAGACGTGGTAACTTACTTAGCCTGGGCGTGATAACTTTTGATGTATCACAGACGTGGTAACTTACTTAGCCTGGGCGTGATAACTTTTGATCTAAAAAAAGTAATCCGAACATAGCAACATGGGATCTAATTTCGAAGATCTCATCACGGTGATTTTTTACATGAAAATAGTTTTTCAATCGGAGCGACGGTTTGAGCTAGAAAACATTTTAAAGTTTTGGAATAGGGGGAATCTAGGATGATATCAGCTATTTGGTTCTCTAGTTCATTTACACGCGGCGAGAAGGTTGGTTGACCATTTTTATGACCCGATAGTTTCTATATAAACAAGATGATAACTTATATATCATAGGCGTGGTAACTTACTTAGCCTGGGTGTGATAACTTTTGACATAAAAAAAAGTCGTCGGAACATACCAACATGAGATCTAGTTTCGAAGGTCTCATCGCGACAAATATTTTAGTGAAAATGGTTTTTCAGTCGGAGCGATGGTTTGAGCTACAAAACATTTCAAAGTTTGAAATAGAGGGGAATCTAGGATGACATCAACTTTTCGTCTTTTAGTGCATATGTGCATGCAATTAGAGGTAGGAGTGAACGTGAAAGAAAACTTAGTCATTCTAATGCATGCATGTATATATTTAGAGTGAAGTAAGAATCGTTCTTGCCTATTGGTAAAATCCGAACGTTTGGTAGTTATAAAAGTCCATGGTAAATTGTATAGGTGCACTAGTTGAAGAGATGGTAATACAAGTGCTATATGGATGGTAGATATGAGTATTTGTAATCTGAAAACATAAAAACAGCAAGGTAACTAATGATAAAAGTGAGCGTAAACGGTATTGCAATGGTAGGAAACAAAGCCTAAGGTCCGTACTTTCACTAGTGCAAGTTCTCTCAACAATAATAACATAATAGGTCATATAAAAATCCCTCAACATGCAACAAAGAGTCACTCCAAACCAACTAATAGCGGAGAACAAACAAAGGGATTATGGTAGGGTACGAAACCACCTCAACGTTATCCTTTCTGCACAATCTATTCAAGAGTCCGTAGTAAAATAACACGAAGCTATTCTTTCCGTTCGATCTATCATAGAGTTCGTACTAGAATAACACCTTACGACACAAATCAACCAAAACCCTAATGTCACCTAGATACTCCATTGTCACCTCAAATATCCATGGGCTTGACTATATGATATGCATCACACAATCTCAGATTCATCTATTCAACCAACACAAAGTACTTCAAAGAGTGCCCCAAAGTTTCTACCGGAAAGTCAAGAAGAAAATGTGTGCCAACCCCTATGCATAAGTTCACAAGGTCACTGAACCCGCAAGTTGATCACCAAAACATACATCAAGTGAATCACGTGAATATCCCATTGTCACCACAGATAAGCACGACAAGACATACATCAAGTGTTCTCAAATCCTTAAAGACTCAATCCGATAAGATAACTTCAAAGGGAAACTCAATCCATTACAAGAGAGTAGAGGGGGAGAAACATCATAAGATCCAACTATAATAGAAAAGCTCGCGATACATCAAGATCGTGCCAAATCAAGAACACAAGAGAGAGAGATCAAACACATAGCTAATGGTACATACCCTCAGCCCCGAGGGTGAACTACTCCCTCCTCGTCATGGAGAGCGTCGGGATGATGAAGGTGGCCACCGGTGAGGGATCCCCCCTCCGGCAATGTACCAGAACAGGGTCCGGATTGGTTTTTGGTGAATATAGAGGCTTCGGCGGCGGAACTCCCAATGTAGGTTATTTTATGGAGGTTTTTGTATTTATAGGAATTTTTGGCGTAGGTCTCACATCAAGGAGGTGCCCGAGTCGTCCAGAGGTAGGCCTAGATGCCCAGGGGGGTGGGCGCGCCCCCCACCCTTGTGGATGGCCCGGGACTCTTCTGGCCCAACTCTTTTGCTCTGGGGTCTTCTTTTGGTGTGAATATGAAGTGTGAATGCTAGCAGGTGCAAAAGTTTGATCAATGATAATTTCAATCACCTTTTCTAGCATCATTATATGTCATAACAATAACTCATCTCATGAAACTATTCATGATCAAGTAACAAGCTATTCACATGTTAAAGCATAGACCATAAACCTTCGTGAAAACTAACAAACTATGTCCTCAGTCATCAAACAATTGCAATTCATCTTATTTTCAGGAAGGGTCTATGTCAGAGCTTTGATTCAGCAAATCCCACATACTCAAGTATCATTTAATCTTTCACAATTGCTAACACTGACGTGATATTTATGGGTCCAAAGTTTTAATCGAACACAGAGAAAGATAGGGGCTTATAGTTTCGCCTCCCAACCTTTTACCTCAAGGGCAATGTCAACAATAATAATTTATGAACGCCAACATCCAAGTGGATATATATATCCAGATCACCCCAACACAAAGTGCTTGCCAAAGGAAAAAAATGTAAAAAGGAAAGGTGTTGATCACCATGACTCTTGTATAAGGGTAGAAGATAAAAGTAAAAGATAGGCCCTTCGCAGAGGGAAGCAGAGGTTTTCATGCGCTTTTATGGTTGGATGCACAAAATCTTAATGCAAAATAACCTCACTTTATATCGCCACTTGTGATATGGACCTTTATTATGCAGTCCGTCACTTTTATTGCTTCCATAACAAGATCGTATAAAGCTTATTTTCTTTGCACTAATAGATCATACATATTTAGAGAGCATTTTTATTGCATGCATCGATGACAACTTACTTGAAGGATCTTACTCAATCCATAGGTAGGTATGGTGGACTCTCATGGCAAAACTGGTTTAAGGGATATTCGGAAGCACAAGTAGTATCTCTACTTAGTGCAAAGAATTTGGCTAGCATGACGGAGAAAGGCAAGCTCAGCATGTTGGATGATCCAAGACAATATAAGTTTTCAGATATAGGAAAACATAACCCATTACGTTGTCTTCCTTGTCCAACATCAACCTTTTAGCATGTCATATTTTAATGAGTGCTCACAACCATAAAAGATGTCCATGCTATTATATTTATATGTGAAATCTCTCTTCCTTCGATATTCTTTCATGAATTGTTCAAGTGACCAATACAATGTTTGCTAACTTTCAAGAAATTTACAACCTCTACTTCTTATATGTGAAGTCATCACTCCCCATGGGATAAGCATATGAAACATTTATAATTTCAGATTTATGATATTCAACTCATTCAACCATTTACTCATAGGATATAAGTGAAGCACACGAGTAAATGACAAACTACTCCAAAAAGATATAAGTGAAGATCAATGAGTAGTCAAATAATTATTTAGCTATGTGAGGACTCTCTCTCATTTAAGTATTTCAGATCTTGATATTTTATTCAAACAGCATGCAAAACAAAAGAAAATGACATTTCAAAGATAGCACCCATCATGTGAAGAAGCAAAAACTTAGGTTCAACCGATACTAACCGATAATTGTTGAAGAAGAAAGGTGGGATGCCTACCGGGGCATCCCCAAGCTTAGGTGCTTGAGACTTCTTAGAATATTATCTTGGGGTTCCTTGGGCATCCTCAAGCTTGAGCTTTTGTGTCTCCTTAATTCCTCTCATATCACAGTTTTCCTAAATATCAAATACTTCATCCACACGAAACTCAACATGAACTCGTGAGATAAGTTAGAATAAACCAATGCAAAAACCTTACCATTTTCTACTTTAAAAAATTACTAACATTATTATTCAACATTGCATACTACATGTCTCTGCATATGTAATACTCCTATCCTCAAATAGAATCATTAAACAAGCAAACATATGCAAACAATGCAAACATAACAGCAATCTGCCAAAACAGTATAGTCTGTAAAGAATGCAAGATTCATCATACTTGCCTAACTCAAAAAATTATGAGAAAAATACTACACTGCATAAGATTTACCAGATCTCAAAATGCAAAAAGTTTCAATATTATATCATTCTCTGACTTTTCTAGGGAATTTTTGCAACAGCGGTAAACTTTCTGTTTTGAAACAGCAACATGTATACTTGCAAAATAAGCATGGTAAAGGCTATCCTTGACATTTTTATTGAAAATATAGATGAAAAACATTATTATAAATAACATCAAGCAAATACTAACAAAATAAAAATTACGCTCCAAGCAAAACATATATCATGTGGTGAATAAAAATATAGCTCCAAGTAAAGTTACCGATGAACGAAGACGAAAGAGGGGATGCCTTCTAGGGAATCCCCAAGCTTAGGCTCTTGGTTGTCCTTGAATATTACCTTGGGGTGCCTTGGGCATCCCCAAGCTTAGGTTCTTGCCACTCCTTATTCCATAGTCCATCGAATCTTTACCCAAAACTTGAAAACTTCACAACACAAAACTCAACACAAAACTCGTAAGCTCCGTTAGTACAGGAAAACAAAGCACCACCTTAATGTACTGTAATGAACTCATTCTTTTTTTATATTGGTGTTAAACCTAATTTATTCCAACTTCTCTATGGTTCATACCCTCCGATACTACTCATAGATTCATCAAAATAAGCAAACAACACAGTGAAAACAGAATCTATCAAAAACAGAACAGTCTGTAATAATATGTATCAAACGTATACTTATGGAACTCCAAAAATTCTGAAATAAATTGGTGGACCTGAGGAATTTGTATATTAATCATCTGCAAAAATAGTCAACCTAAAAGAACTCTTCAGTAAGAAACGACAGCAAATCTCGTGAGCACTAAAGTTTCTGTTTTTTACAGCAAGATCATAAAGACTTCACCCAAGTCTTCCCAAAGGTTCTACTTGGCACAAACACTAATTAAAACATAAAACCACATATAACCAGAGGATATATGAATTATTTATTACTAAACAGGAGCAAAAGCAAAGGACAAAAATAAAGTTGGGTTGCCACCCAACAAGCAGTAACGTTTAACGCCCCTAGCTAGGCATGATGATTTCAATGATGCTCACATAAAAGATAAGTATTGAAACATAAAGATAGAATCATGAAGAGTATGACTAGCACATTTAAGTCTAACCCACTTCCTATGCATAGGTATTTTGTGAGCAAACAACTTATGGGAAGAATAATCAACTAGCATAGGAAGTTAAAACAAGCATAACTTCAAAACTTTAAGCACATAGAGAGGAAGCTTGATATTATTGCAATTCCTACAAGCATATGTTACGCCCTCATAATAATTTTCAGTAGCATCATGAATGAATTCAACTATATAACCAGCTCCTAAAGCATTATTTTCATGATCTACTTGCATAGAAATTTTACTACTCTCCACATAAGCAAAATTCTTCTCATTCATAGTAGTGGGAGCAAACTCAACAAAATAACTATGATGTGAGGCCTAATCCAATTGAAAACTAAAATCATGATGAAAAGTTTCATGGTTATAATTATTATTAATAGCATACAAGTCATCACAATAATCATCATAGATAGCAACTTTTTTCTCATAATCAATTGTAACCTCTTCTGAAATAGTGGATTCATCACTAAATAAAGTCATGACCTCTCCAAATCGACTTTCATAATTATCACAATAATATTCCACATCCTCCAAAATAGTGGGATCATTACTTCCTAAAGTTGACATTCTTCCAAACCCACTTTCATAAATATAATCATCATAAATAGGAGGCATGCTTTCATCATAATGAATTTGCTCATCAAATCTTGGGGGACAAAAAATATCATCTTCGTCAAACATAGCATCCCCAAGCTTGTGGCTTTGCATATCATTAGCATCATGGGTATTCAAA
The DNA here is from genome assembly GCF_018294505.1 of Triticum aestivum. NCBI lineage: Eukaryota > Viridiplantae > Streptophyta > Magnoliopsida > Poales > Poaceae > Triticum > Triticum aestivum. The sequence continues at coordinate 55,592,317 of NC_057798.1, read as the reverse complement.
GAATTCATACTAACAACATTGCAATCATGCTCATCATTCACATATTTAGTGCCAAACATTTTATAGGTTTCTTCTTGTAGCACTTGAGCACAATTTTCCTTTCCATCATTCTCACGAAAGATATTAAAAAGATGAAGCGTATGAGACAAACTCAATTCTATTTTTTTGTAGTTTTCTTTTATAGACTAGACCTGTGATAAAACAAGAAACAAAAAGATTTGATTGCAAGATCTAAAGATATACCTTCAAGCACTCACCTCCCCAGCAACGACGCCAGAAAAGAGCTTGATGTCTACTACACAACCTTCTTCTTGTAGACGTTGTTGGGCCTCCAAGTGCAGAGGTTTGTAGGACAATAGCAAATTTCCCTCAGGTGGATGACCTAAGGTTTATCAATCCATGGGAGGCGTAGGATGAAGATGGTCTCTCTCAAACAACCCTGCAACCAAATAACAAAGAGTCTCTTATGTCCCCAACACACCCAATACAATGGTAAATTGTATAGGTGCACTAGTTCGGCGAAGAGATGGTAATACAAGTGCAATATGGATGGTAGATATGAGTATTTGTAGTCTGAAATCATAAAAATAGCAAGGTAACTAATGATAAAAGTGAGCGCAAACGGTATTGCAATGGTAGGAAACAAAGCCTAAGGTTCGTACTTTCACTAGTGCAAGTTCTCTCAACAATAATAACATAATAGATCATATAACAACCCCTCAACATGCAACAAAGAGTCACTCCAAAGCCACTAATAGCGGAGAACAAATGAAGAGATTATGGTAGGGTACGAAACCACCTCAAAGTTATCCTTTCTGCTCAATCTATTCAAGAGTCCGTAGTAAAATAACACGAAGCTATTCTTTCCGTTGGATCTATCATAGAGTTCGTACTAGAATAACACCTTAAAACACAAATCAACCAAAACCCTAATGTCACCTAGATACTCCATTGTCACCTCAAGTATCCATGGGCATGACTATATGATATGCATCACACAATCTCAGATTCATCTATTCAACCAACACAAAGTACTTCAAAGAGTGCCCCAAAGTTTCTACCGGAAAGTCAAGAAGAAAACGTGTGCCAACCCCTATGCATAAGTTCACAAGGTCACTGAACCCGCAAGTTGATCACCAAAACATACATCAAGTGAATCACGTGAATATCCCATTGTCACCACAAATAAGCACGACAAGACATAAATCAAGTGTTCTCAAATCCTTAAAGACTCAATCCGATAAGATAACTTCAAAGGGAAAACTCAACCCATTACAAGAGAGTAGAGGGGGAGAAACATCATAAGATCTAACTATAATAGCAAAGCTCGCGATACATCAAGATCGTGCCAAATCAAGAACACAAGAGAGAGAGATCAAACACATAGCTAATGGTACATACCCTCAGCCTCGAGGGTGAACTACTCCCTCCTCATCATGGAGAGCGCCGGGATGATGAAGATGGCCACCGGTGAGGGATCCCCCCTCCGGTAGGGTGCCGGAACAGGGTCCCTATTGGCTTTTGGTGGATACAGAGGCTTGCGGTGGCGGAACTCCCGATCTAGGTTATTTTCTGGAGGTTTCTATATTTATTGGAATTTTTGGCATAGGTCTCACGTCAAGGAGGTGCCCGAGTCGTCCAGAGGTAGGCCTAGATGCCCAGGGGGTGGGCCCAACCCCCACCCTCGTGGACGGCCCGGGACTCTTCTGGCCCAACTCTTTTGCTCTGGGATCTTCTTTTGGTCCATAAGAAATCATCAAAAATTGGCACGTCAATTGGACTCCGTTTGGTATTCCTTTTCTGTAGAACTCAAACACAAGGAAAAAACAAAAACTGGCACTAGGCTCTAGGTTAATAGGTTAGTCCCAAAAATCATATAAAATAGCATATAAATGCATATAAAACATCCTAGATGGATAATATAATGGCATGAATACTTCATAAATTATAGATACGTTGGAGACGTATCAATGGGACGCTTTTAACTTGGCGGAGTCATATTGGTTGCATCTTTCATGTGGTGTCTAGCTTGCATTGCTACTTATTTGTTGGAATGGTTTCTGCTTAGTTTACACCAATAGTTGTGAACATGCCATGCCGTCCTATTTTTCGTACATATTCCATCCTGGTATGATGTGTTTGCCTTACATCAACGTAGTGATTGTCAGTATAATGCATGAATGAGTTCTGAAGAGAGAATTTTATTACTTTTTCTTGTCGGTTTTACTCGACAATTCAAAATCAATAAAGCGGAAGGAAGTTAGCAAGGCAGCAGATAAAGGTGCTCCTTCCAAACGGAGGGCCTCTACAGTTTCTACTCCTCCATCCCCCCAAGATGATTTCCAAGACAACACATGCATAGACACTCAACGTAGCTGTGTTTATGATGAGCACGTCTCCCCTAGTGCACCATCACCAATGCTCCCTCTAACTTGGCACTGTTATATTTGGTTGCATGTTATGTGTGATGTCTAGCTTGTATTGCTTCTAATTTTGTTGAATTCCGTCTGCTTACTTTACAAATTATACTTGAATAAGACACGTGTTCCTGTTTCTAGAGCATACAATATCTGTCTATCACACCATGTTCTTACATCAAATTACTACTATTGTGTAACCTGCAACAATCACTTATCATAAGACAGGTTTGACTTTAGAGTGTCAACAGTGACTGGCGGGAGGTAGACGAATGCCATCTGCCCGTTCCTTATAGATCTGACGATTCATTAAAAAACCGACTGACCTATTTATTTTTAGTCGACTGTTATCTTGATATGACCACATGTGGTGTTGTGCTAGAGGAGTACCTGCATTTCCTGTGCTCATATATTACAAAATCATACGAAGTAGAATCTAATTTTTTTTGCCATGCAATGTTGTAGAGGTATCATATGTCTCCTGTCATTTATTTTTCAGCCACCTGCTATATGCTACTTTTACAGTGCACTAGTTCTGCACACACTTCACCCATACTCCCACTATTGTGTTTTTATGCAAGGGTATTTCAGAGTCTGCCTTGAGAGAAGCAGAAAAGAAAAGAGAGAAGTTGCTCCAGCTTGCTACACGGGTAGGCACAGCACGTTACAATGCTATAAAGGGTATAGTGTCAGCAGATGGAAACGGTAAACATAGCTCTGGAGTTGATGACCTCGCTCACAATGAACCACCACCCTAGATGCTTGCTTTAACTTCGCGGTGTCATATTTGGTTGCATGTTCCATATGGTGTCTAGCTTGTATTCGAAAGGCCGAAGTCAGTCTTTATTAAGATAAGGAAAGATATTTTTTACATGAACCACCATCCCGTGAGCAGCAGAAGACAAATAACTAGTCAGGGCACTAGCCGAGCCAGTGACAAGCCCAGCAAAGACGGGCATCACCTGGAGCCAACTAAAAAGCCGTGATGGTGGCAAAGTAGCCCGCCTCCCACTAGGCTCTCAGGTCCTAGATGATCATGTTCACCACTCCAGCCAGATGTCTAGCTTGTATTGCTTCCAATTTGGTTAAATTGGATCTGCTTAGCTCACACATTATACCTTTGAATATGACATGCCTTTCTGTTTTTGGTACATACTAGTACATCTGTGTATTAACCATGTTCTTACATCAAACTAATGTTCTTGTGTATCCCTCATCAGTCACTTATGATGAGGCAGTCAGGCAAGTGGACTACTCCTCATTTAAAGAATGCATCGTCATCCTCCCAACATGATTCTCAAGAAACAACAAGGCTAGATAAAGATAGTGAACATAGCTCTGTAATTGATTACCGCATTTCCACTACACTAGGATCGCAGGTGCTTGCTCTAACTTGGCAGCGTGATATGTGGTTCATGTTGCATATGGTGTCTAGATTACAATTCTTCCAATCTGCTTATACATTATACCTGTTAATGTGACATGCCTTCCTGTATTTAGTACATAGTACATCTGTCTATTAAGCATGTCCTTACATAAAACTATTGTTTTTTGTATCCCGCATCAATCAATATGATGAGACACCTTTAGTATATGCAGTGCGATATTAGTTGCACTTGCATCTTTCATATGATTTATAGCATGCACTGCTTCTAATTTGTTGAAATTCCATTTATGATGGGTGATGTCTACTACACAACCTTCTTCTTGTAGACGTTCTTGGGCCTCCAAGTGCAGAGGTTTGTAGGACAATAGCAAATTTTCCTCAAGTGGATTACCTAAGGTCTATCAATCCGTGGGAGGCATAGGTTGAAGATGTCTCTCTCAAACAACCCTGCAACCAAATAACAAAGAGTCTCTTGTGTCCCCAACACATCCAATACAATGGTAAATGGGAAATTGTAATTTCCAAACGTTCGGACCTTTGCAATAGATCCGAACGATGGTCTAGGGATTCACCTCCTCGTCGCTCGCTTGTATTTTTTTCTCAGAAAAGAGATAGCTGTAGTTGGCTTCGAACCATGTACCTGTTGAGTGCCCTATCCTGAAGCTAACCACCCAACTGACTTTGTTATGTGATTAGCTTCGATCCGATTTGACTTTCTTCTCTATATTTTTCCTCGCGTACTTTGATTAAAGTGCAAAAACTATTGTAACGAGCAGGAGTCAACCTGTACCTCTTAGGTAGATTACTCAGCTAGTGAGCCACCTCACCTACGTTCTTTCTCTTCAAATAATGAAAGCAAATATGCTATTTAACATGTTTACTCTTCTACGTTTGCACACTTTTGCACACGAACAACTTAATTCTGTTTCCCATTCTTTCAAACTTAAGTATGTTTTTTACCTGAACCTAGTGAATTGATGAACCAACAATGCTCGTCCATTCACCCCTTTGAATTTTAGAAGTTATTTGGCGATTATATTGATTTTTAGGAGCTTTGTTGAACATCTTGCTTTGAGTTGCTATTTAATTCCATTGGCAGCTCTCTAGGTTGAGATAATGACGGAGCAATCGCTTCATTACACACTACAGAAAAATACACTTCCGTGATTATACGTGTTTGTGACAGTAGGTCGCTTTTTTTGTCATGCACGTACATCCATGATGATTTTATGACAGAATTAAGATAGTCATACCTGTGCTATCGTAGAAGTGTTCCATGACATTACCAAAATTATCATCACGGAAGTGTCCACTTCCATGACGATAAATCACGCGTCACAGAAGTGCTTTCGTCAAGGGTGACCGACACGTGTCATCCACCGTAACGGAACGCCGTTAAGCTATCGGGTCGGGTTTTGGATCCGATAACCCATTAATAGCCCCGACCAGTGGGGATTTTCCACGTGTATAATCATCATTGGGTGGGGGAAACACGTGTCGGCTCATCGATGGGACAGATGTCATTCACTCATTGGACAGAAGGCGCCTATGATACATTGACACGTGGCACGGCCCAACAGAGGCCCATTCCTGTGAAAAGGCCGGCCCGTTTGACTTGGTAAAAATGTGGCGGCCTGGCCCATGGAAAGCCTGTTAACGGCCTGTTTGAATATAGCCCATTTACAGCCCGCTAACCCAAGGCCCGTTAAACCCTATCCAAATTAGGCACAGTAGCGTCATCTGGGCCATCCAATATGATTCTAGCCCATTTTCACTTCTAGCCCATGTATGGCCCATGACGTCTTTCAGAACATATGAGGCCCTTCGTAACTCTTGGCCCATTAATGGCCCGTCGTGAAACTGGCCCGTAATGAACAGTGTATCACATTACACCCATTAACGGCCCTGCTGAAACTGGCCCGTATTGAATAGTGTACCACTTTATACCCATTAACGGCCCGTTATTCCGTTGGTATGTTTCCAGCCCATGTTATCTTTTGGCCTTCTCAGAGCCCATTTTTTCTTGAGCTCATTTTCAGCATTCGTTTACTTATGATCCATTACTGTCATTTTCTACTTGTGGGCCAAATTCAGCCCGTGGTTACAATCGGCCCATTTGTGGTTCGTTAATACGTTGGGCCGTTTTCATAGCGTCATCAAATACGGCCTACTAACGATGGCCCGCTATGGCCGACCCATGAACGAACGATTCCAACTCTAGCTCGTTTACGACCATAATGCGGTCTATTTGGCCCATGTTTGGCATATCGATCATACGGCCCGTATAAGGCCCATTGATGATACGGCCCGAAGAAGGCCCACTGTTTCTACGGCCCGTAGTAGGCCCACTGTTTCTACGGCCCGTAGAAGGCCCACTTTTTCTACGGCCTGTAGGAGGCCTAGTGTCACTACAGTAAATATTAGCCATGGTTATTGTGGCCTAGTTCTAAAAAATAGGTTATTGCAGCCACTAGCAAACCGCGGAAAAAGAACTGCAATGACTACAAGCAAACAAATAAACAAGACAACAAGGAAATAAATAAGCAAGCAACTAATGCTAGGCTATCACGGCTATTACACATATTACATCCACTAGGCATCAAAGTTCGCCACCAGTGCAAATATAGGGAACAAAGCAGCATATCATATACACTGGTTGTCAAAGTTGGCGGCCAACGCAAATAAACGCCGCAGCAAAACAAATCCAGAATTGAAACCACTTCAGAAGATCTCAAGTAACAATATCCTGGGTACCCATAATGCTGGTAAGATGCTTAGCAAGCTTATTACCTTTCTCTTGTTTGGCGCTTAAATCCTCCGGCGCTTGCTGTTGCACCAGGAAATATGCATCTAAATTCTGCAGGGACTTCCTTAGTCCTTCAGCTTCCTGTCGCAGCACATCTGATCGATGTCTTTCAACTTGAAGTTGAGACTCAAGACGACGAGCTGATTCAGGCAGTGAGTTTGAAGAGCTTGTGCTAGCAGTAGTGGCCAGTAACTCGAACACTACATCAACACAGGACTTTTGTGTTCTCTCACTATCGTCAAGATAGTTTTTATTAGCTTTCTTGGAGATCAACAGGGATGTCTCACTATCTTGAACCTTATCTGCATTACTTCCTTTACCATTGCATAACGCGGTACTGTTCTCCAATATTTTGTCCGCATTCTAAAAGAGAAACAAGCAGGCACATCACATGCCTACCATGTTGTATATGAAACTCATTTTGGTAAATGAGTTCAGTAGTAAAGTGGACAGGATAACAGCATGAAACAAACATATATCTATGTACCATGGTCACTTTATGGTCTATATCATTCTAGTTTTTGTTGCCAAATCAAGATAGAGACACAGTTCAAATAATATTTGTTCAAGACAAAGCAGAATAGACAGAATATAAGTGTGGGAAACTATAGAGCAATAACAACACTTTTAATGTGCATGACATGAGAACATAACTGTTTATTCAATTGAAACTGAAATCAACATAGAGCAGGTTACAACAGCAAACCAGTTAAAGAAACAGGTTTGAAACATACCTGTTGCGCCATTGGAGTTTCAATTCCATCCTTCAAATTTGAAAATAGTTGGTATGAGTAAATACAGTAATGCAAGAGCAAAGGAGTATGAACCATAGCTACAGAACCTAACCTGAGAACAAATCTTCTTCTCCTTTCAGCGCTGAGTTGGGATTCGGAGTGGTGGTCCTCGTGCTTTGGGCACTGCAGTTCCCTGACTAACTGCTCGTGTTTGGCTGTGATACGTCCATTTTGCATCATGCTTTTATATCAATATTTATTGCATTATGGGCTGTTATTTCACGTTATGTCACAATACTTATGGCTATTCTCTCTTATTTTACAAGGTTTACATGAAGAGGGAGAATGCCGGCAGCTGGAATTCTGGGGTGGAAAAGGAGCAAATATTGGAGACCTATTCTGCGCAAATCCAAAAGTCCTGAAACTCCACGGAATATCTTAAAATAAATAAAGAAAATTCGTCGCCAAAGATGAAGGCCAGGGGCCCCACACCCTGCTCACGAGGGTGGGGGGCGCCCCCCTGGGGCGCGCCCCCTACCTCGTGGGCCCCCTGGTGGCTCTCCGACACCCATCTTCTCCTATATGAAGTCTTTCGATGAGAAAAAACATCAAGCAACCTTTCGGGACGAGACTCCGCAGCCACGAGGCGGAATCTTGGCGGAACCAATCTAGGGCTCCAGTAGAGCTGTTCTACCGGGGACACTTCCCTCTGGGAGGGGGAAATCATCACCAATGATCCTCTCATCGGGAGAGGGCAATCTCCATCAACATCTTCACCAGCACCATCTCATCTCCAAACCCTAGTTCATCTCTTGTATCCAATTCTTGTCTCCAAGTCCGGGATTGGTGCTAGTAGGTTGCTAGTTGTGTTGATTACTCCTTGTAGTTGATGCTAGTTGTTTTTTTGGTGGAAGATCATATGTTCAGATCCTTTATGCATATTATTACCCCTCTGAATATGAACATGAATATGCTTTGTGAGTAGTTACGTTTGTTCTTGAGGACAAGGGATAAGTCTTGCTATTAGTAGTCATGTGAATTTTGTATTCGTTCGATATTTTGATAAGATGTATGTTGTCTAGCCTCTAGTGGTGTTATGTGAACGTCGACTACATAACACTTCACCATTCTTTGGGCCTAGAGGAAGGCATTGGGAAGTAATAAGTAGATGATGGGTTGCTAGAGTGACAGAAGCTTAAACCCTAGTTTATGCGTTGCTTCGTAAGGGGCTGATTTGGATCCATATGTTTCATGCTATGGTTTTTGTTGTAGTTGCGGATGCTTGCAATAGAGGTTAATCATAAGTGGGATGCTTGTTCAAGCAAGAACAACACCCAAGCACCGGTCCACCCACATATCAAATTATCAAAGTACCGAACGCGAATCATATGAGCATGATGAAAACTAGCTTGACGATATTCCCATGTGTCCTCGGGAGCGCTTTTCCTATTATAAGAGTTTGTCCAGGCTTGTCGTTTGCTATAAAAAGGATTGGGCCACCTTGCTGCACTTTATTTACTTTTGTTACTTGTTGCTCGTTACGATTTATCTTATCACAAAACTATCTGTTACCACTTATTTCAGTACTTGCAGAGAATACCTTGCTGAAAACCGCTTATCATTTCCTTCTGCTCCTCGTTGGGTTCGGCACTCTTACTTATCGAAAGGATAACGATAGATCCCCTATACTTGTGGGTCATCAAGACTCTTTTATGGCGCCATTGCCGGGGAGTGTAGCGCCTTAGGTAGGTGGAATTTGGTAAGGAAAAATTTATATAGTGTGCTGAAATTTTCTGTCACTTGTTACTATGGAAAGTAATTCCTTGAGGGGCTTGTTCGGGGTATCTTAACCCCGTGCAGTAGAGCAAAGAGTTGCTCCTCAACCTACTAAATCTATTGAAAATGAAACTCCTTTTGAAATTCCTTCGGGTATGATGGAAAAACTGCTAGCTAACACTTTTACAGGAGATGGAACAAAACATTTTGATGAACATCTTCTCTATGTGGATGAAGTTTGTGGACTATTTAAGCTTGCAGGTATACCGATGATGTTGTCAAGAAGAAGGCCTTCCCTTTATCTTTGAAGGGAGACGCATTAACATGGCATAGGCTAAGTGATGATATGAGATCATGGAACTATAAAAGATTGAAACTGGAATTTCATCAAAAGTATTACCCTATGCATCTTGTTCACCGTGATCGCAATTATATATATAATTTCTAGCCTCGCGAAGGAGAAAGTATCGCTCCAGCTTGGGGGAGGCTTAAATCAATGTTATAATCGTGCCCCAATCATGAGCTCTCAAGAGAAATAATTGTTCAAAGTTTTTATGCTTGGCTTTCTGATGACAATCGCACCATGCTCGATACTTCTCGTGATAGCTCTTTTATGATGAAGACTATTGAATTCAGATGGAATTTATTGGATAGAATTAAACGCAACTCTGAAGATTGGGACGTCCATGAAGGTAAGGAGTCAGGTATGACACCTAAGTTTGATTGTGTTAAATCTTTTATGGATACCGATATTTTCCGTAAGTTTAGCACTAAATATGGACTTGACTCTGAGATAGTAGCTTCTCTCTGTGAATCTTTTGCTACCTATGTTGATATCCCCAAGGAGAAGTGGTTTAAATATCATCCTCCCATAGAACTAAAAGTAGCTGCACCTGAAAAGACTGTCACTTATAATGATCCTATTGTTCCTACTTCTTATGTTGAGAAACCACCTTTCCCTGTTAGAATGAAGGATCATGCTAAAGCTTCAACTGCTGTTCGTAAAAGCAATATTAGAAGTTATACACCTCCTGAGCAAGTTAAAGTAGAACCTAATATTGCTATTGTTGAAGATCTCTTATCTGATAATATTGATGGGCATGTTATTCAATTCTGTGGTGAAACTGCTAGAGTTGCTAAACCTTGTGCTAGAGATAAACATAGACTTGTGGTAGGCGTGCCTGTTATTTCTGTTAAAATAGGAGATCATTGTTATCATGGCTTATGTGATATGGGTGCTAGTGCTAGTGTAATACCCATTGACTTATACAAAGAAATTATGCATGATATTGCACCTGCTAAGTTAGAAGATATTGATGTTACAATTAACTTGCCAATAGAGATACTATATCTGCAATGGGAATTGTTAGAGATGTTGAAGTCTTGTGTGGATAAACCAAATATCCTGCTGATTTTCTTGTTCTTGGTTCTCCATAAGATAGCTTTTGCCCCATTATATTTGGTAGACCCTTCTTGAGTATTGTTAATGCTAAGATAGACTACGAAAAGAATGTTGTTACTATTGGCTTGGATGATATTGTTCATGAGTTTAATTTCTCTTAATTTAGAAACAACATCGCGAGGAAGAATCGCCTAGTAAGGATGAAATTATTGGTATTGCTTCTATTCCTGTACCTCCTAGAGTTCCTGTAGAACAATATTTGCTAGACTATGAAAATGATATGTTCATGAATGAAAGAAGGGAAATAGATGAAGTATTCTTTAAACAGGAACCTATTCTGCAACACAATTTTCCTGTTGAAATCCTAGGGGATCCTCCTCCACCCAAGGGTGATCCCGTGTTTGAGCTTAAACCGTTGCCTGATAATCATAAATATGCTTATCTTGATGAAAAGAAAATATATCCTGTTATTATTAGTGTTGATCTCTCAGAGCATGAAGAAGAAAGATTATTGAAAATTCTGAAGAAGCACCGTGCCGCTATTGGATATACTCTTGATGATCTTAAGGGCATTAGTCCCACGCTATGTCAACATAAAATAAATTTGGAAACGGATGCCAAACCAGTTCGTGATCCTCAACGACGTATGAATCCTAAAATGAAAGAAGTGGTAAGAAAAGAAATACTCAAGCTTCTGGAGGCAGGTATAATTTATCCCGTTGCTTATAGTCAATGGGTAAGTCCTGTCCATTGTGTCCCTAAGAAGGGAGGTATTACCGTTGTCCCTAATGATAAAGATGAATAAAGCTACTAAGAAAGATCATTACCCCTTACCTTTTATTGATCAAATGCTAGAAAGATTATGCAAACATACACATTATTGCTTTCTAGATGGTTATTCTGGTTTCTCTCAAATACCTGTGTGCGCTAAAGATCAATCAAAGACTACTTTTACATGCCCTTTTGGTACTTTTGCTTATAGACGTATGCCTTTTGGTTTATGTAATGCACCTGCTACCTTTCAAAGATGCATGATGGCTATATTCTCTGACTTTTGTGAAAAAATTTGTGAGGTTTTCATGGAAGATTTTTCCGTCTATGGTTCCTCTTTTGATGATTGCTTGAGCAATATTGATCGAGTTTTGCAGAGATGTGAAGAAACTAATCTTGTCTTGAATTGGGAAAAGTGCCACTTTATGGTTAATGAAGGTATTGTCTTGGGGCACAAAGTTTCTAAAAGAGGTATTGAAGTTGATAAAGCCAAAGTTGATGCTATTGAAAAGATTCCATGTCCCAAGGACATCAAAGGTATACGAAGTTTCCTTGGTCACGCTGGATTTTACAGGAGGTTCATTAAGGACTTCTCAAAAATTTCTCGGCCTCTAACTAATTTATTACAAAAAGATGTACCATTTGTCTTTGATGATGATTGTGTAGAAGCATTTGAAATACTTAAGAAAGCATTAGTCTCTGCACCTGTTGTTCAGCCACCTGATTGGAATTTACACTTCGAAATTATGTGTGATGCTAGTGATTATGCTATTCTAGGGCAAAGAGTTGATAAGAAAATAAATGTTATCCATTATGCTAGTAAGACTCTAGACAATGCTCAAAGAAATTATGCTACTACCGAAAAGGAACTTTTAGCAGTTGTATTTGCTTGTGATAAATTCAGACCCTATATTGTAGACTCTAAAGTAACTACTCACACTGATCATGCTGCTATTAAATATCTTATGGAAAAGAAAGATGCAAAACCTAGACTTATTAGATGGGTTCTCTTGCTGCAAGAATTTGATTTGCATATTGTTGATCGAAAAGGAGCTGAGAACCCCGTTGCAGATAACTTATCCAGGTTAGAGAATGTTCTTGATGACCCACTACCTATTGATGGTAGCTTCCCTGATGAGCAATTAAATGTCATAAGCACTTCTCGTAGCACTCCATGGTATGCTGATTATGCTAATTATATTGTCGCTAAATTTATACCACCTAGATTCACATACCAACAAAAGAAAAAGTTTTTCTATGATTTGCGACATTACTTTTGGGATGACCCGCATCTTTATAAATAAGGAGTAGATGGTGTTATTAGACGTTGTGTACCTGAGCATGAACAGGAACAGGTCCTACGCAAGTGTTACTCCAAAGCTTATGGAGGACACCACGCTGGAGATAGAACTGCACATAAGGTATTGCAATCCGGGTTTTATTGGCCTACTCTTTTCAAGGATGCCCGTAAGTTTGTTTTGTCTTGCGATGAATGTCAAAGAATTGGTAATATTAGTAGACGTCAAGAAATGCCTATGAATTATTCTCTTGTTATTGAACCATTTGATGTTTGGGGCTTTGATTATATGGGACCTTTTCCTGCCTCTAATGGATATACACATGTTTTAGTTGATGTTGATTACATTACTAAGTGGGTAGAAGCTATTCCTACTAGTAGCGCTGATCATAACACTTCTATTAAAATGCTTAAGGAAGTTATTTTTCCGAGGTTCGGAGTCCCTAGATATTTAATGACTGATGGTGGTTCACACTGTATTCATGGTGCTTTCCATAAAATGCTTGCTAAATATGACGTTAATCATAGGATTGCATCTCCATATCACTCACAGTCTAGTTGTCAAGTAGAATTGAGTAATAGAGAGCTCAAATTGATTTTGCAAAAGACTGTCAATAGGTCTAGAAAGAATTGGTCCAAGAAACTTGATGATGCGTTATGGGCCTATAGAACTGCATATAAAAATCCTATGGGTATGTCTCCGTATAAAATGGTCTATGGAAAAGCATGTCACTTACCTCTCGAACTAGAACATAAGGCATATTGGGCTATTAAAGAGCTCGACTATGATTTCAAACTTTCCGGTGAGAAGAGGTTATTTGACATTAGCTCACTTGATGAATGGAGAACCCAAGCTTATGAAAATGCCAAGTTGTTTAAAGAAAAAGTTAAAAGATGGCATGGCAAAAGGATACAAAAGCATGAGTTTAATGTAGGTGATTATGTATTGCTATACAACTCTCATTTAAGATTTTTTGCAGGAAAACTTCTCTCCAAATGGGAAGGTCCCTACATTATCGAGGAGGACTATCGTTCCGGTGCCATAAAAATCGACAACTTTGAAGGCACAAATCCGAAGGTGGTAAACGGTCAAAGAATCAAACATTATATCTCAGGTAATCCCATAAATGTTGAAACCAATATTATTGAAACCGTAACCCCGGAGGAATACATAAGGGACACCTTCCAGACCGTTTCAGACTCCGAAAAGGAATAGGTATGTGGTACGGTAAGTAAATCGACTCCAAAACAATTTTTAAGGCAATATTTCTCCGTTTTGGAATATCTAGAAAATAGAAAAATAAGTGGCAGTCCGGGAAGGACACGAGGCCTCCACGAGGGTGGAGGGCGCGCCCTACCCCCCTGGGCGCGCCCCTACCTCGTGACCACCTCGAGTGCCCTCCGGACTCTGTTTTCTTGCACGATACATATTTTTGTCGGTAAAAATTCATTATATATTCTCCCGAAGGTTTTGACTCTCGTATCACGAAAATCTCCCCTGTTCTTGTTTCGAGCTGTTTTTCTGACAGGTCTAGATCATCATGACGACCCCAAGTGCTTCCAAGGACAAGTTCTCCGAGAAGGTGATCAACCCTTATCTCGTGGAGGTGCTGCGACACCCTCAAACCATTGAGATGCGTGATGGGTTGCTGCACATCCGCGATGTTGAGGAACCAAAGGGAACCGGAAGCGTGGAGTCGAGGCCCAAAGCAATGGAGCAACAAGTTTTCAAATGGCAGGGGATGGTGGAGCATGGAATCAACACTAGCCACAAGATGCTCGCGGAGTTCACCAACAACTACGAGCCGGATGCCAAGAACACCGAGGAGGCCATCTTCAAGTTACATGAGAAGATCGAGCACCTCCAAGCCTAAATTTATGATCTGCAAAATCAAAACTGTGAGTATGAATATAGATTCAAAAGGATGAGTTAATTTGGCTGCAGATTTGAGGATTCTGGAGACTCGATCATCCTTCTATGGTGGTGAGCCCATGCCATGGAAGGTGGACGACAAGCCTGCATCATCGACAACACCTCCACCACCAACAACAAAGAAGGAGACTTAATCACATGGGTATGGGCACTCCCCTTGGCAACTGCCAAGCTTGGGGGAGGTGCCCTGGTATCGTATCACCATCACAACTCCTATCTTTACCGTTTTTCGTAGTTCGATCCTTTCAGTAGTATCTTGATTTAGTAGAATATAAAAAGTCTTGGCATGATCTAGTTTTAAGTTTTGCTTTACGATCCCTCTATGTAATCGAGTCCGTGAGCTATCTATATAATAAAGATTAGTGTTGAGTCAAGGGCTTGATTATTTTTCCATGATCTTGGGTGAATAGAAAGAAGAAAAAGAATAAAAAGAAACAAATAGTTCATATTGATCTTATTGAGAATAATGACTTCACATAGAAAAAAGTATGATGAGTAAAAGTTGTTGGGAGTTGGCAAATATAGCTTTGGACATCGTTGCAATTAATAGGAAGTAATAAGGAAAGAGAGGTTTCACATATAGTTACATTATCATTGACATCTCTTATGATTGGGAGCACTCATTAAAATATGACATGCTAAAGAGTTGAGGTTGGACAAGGAAGACAACATAATGAGTTATGTTTTCTTACATCTGAGATAAAGTATGTTGTCATGGATCCTCTAACGTGTTGAGCTTGCCTTTCCCCCTCATGCTTGCCAAATTCTCAGCACCAAGTAGAAATACTACTTGTGCTTCCAAATACCCTTAAACCAGTTTTGCCATGAGAGTCCACTATATCTACCTATGGATTGAGTAAGATCCTTCAAGTAAGTTGTCATCGGTGCAAGCAATAAAAATTACTCTCTAAATATGCATGACTTATTAGTGTAGAGAAAATAAGCTCTGTACAAACTTGTTGTGGAAGTAATAAAAGCGACGGACTGCATAATAAAGGTCCACATGCAAGGGGCAATATAAAGTGACATTCTTTTGCATTAAGATTTTGTGCATCAACCCTAAACGCGCATGACAACCTCTGCTTCCTTCTGCGAAGGGCCTATCTTTTATTACTATTCTCTACTTTATGCAAGAGTCACGGTGATCTTCACCTTTCCTTTTTCATTTTATCCTTTGGTAAGCTTAGCATGTTGGAAAGAACATGATATATATATCTAATTGGATGTAGGGGAGCATGAATTATTATTGTTGACATTACCCTTGAGATAAAAGGTTATGGGGCAAAACTATAAGCCCCTATCTTTCTTAGTGTCCGGTTAAAACTCCGTAACCATCAGTATTGCGTGAGTGTTAGCAATTATGAAGGACTAAGTGATAGTTGAGTATGTGGACTTGCTTTTAAGCTCTAACATAGACTCTTTCTGATGTTATGATAAATTGCAATTTCTTCAACGACTGAGATTATAATTTGTTGGGTGCTCAATAAGGTTTCTGATTCATACTTTTGCATGGTGAAAAATCATAACTTGAACATAAGTAATCATATGACAAATCTATATATGTTGCTGTTATGAAAATAATCATGATGCCTTCATGTCCGCATTTTATTTTTATCGACGCCTCTACCTCTAAACCTGAGGACATATTTATTGTTATCGGCTTTTTCCTTGAGGACATGCGAGGTCTAAGCTTGGGGGAGTTGATACGTCCATTTTGCATCATGCTTTTATATCAATATTTATTGCATTATGGGCTGTTATTTCACGTTATGTCACAATAATTATGGCTATTCTCTCTTATTTTACAAGGTTTACATGAAGAGGGAGAATGCCAGCAGCTGGAATTCTGGGCTGGAAAAGGAGCAAATATTGGAGACCTATTCTGCGCAA
The DNA here is from genome assembly GCF_018294505.1 of Triticum aestivum. Lineage (NCBI taxonomy): Eukaryota > Viridiplantae > Streptophyta > Magnoliopsida > Poales > Poaceae > Triticum > Triticum aestivum. Next base: position 55,575,904 of record NC_057798.1, on the reverse strand, counting down.
CTCCAAAAGTCCTGAAACCCGACGGAATATCTTAAAATAAATAAAGAAAAATCATTGCCAAAGATGAAGGCCAGGGGGCCCACACCCTACTCACGAGGGTGGGGGCGCGCCCCCCTCCTAGGGCGTGCCCCCTACCTCGTGGGCCCCCTGGTGGCTCTTCGACGCCCATCTTCTCCTATATGAAGTCTTTCGATAAGAAAAAACATCAAGCAACCTTTCGGGACGAGACTCCTCCGCCACGAGGCGGAACCTTGGCGGAACCAATCTAGGGCTCCGGTGGAGCTGTTCTGCCGGGGACACTTCCTCCGGGAGGGGAAAATCATCACCAACGTCATCACCAACGATCCTCTCATCAGGAGAGGGCAATCTCCATCAACATCTTCACCAGCACCATCTCATCTCCAAACCCTAGTTCATCTCTTGTATCCAATTCTTGTCTCCAAGTCCGGGATTGGTGCTAGTAGGTTGATAGTAGTGTTGATTACTCCTTGTAGTTGATGCTAGTTGGTTTATTTGGTGGAAGATCATATGTTCAGATCCTTTATGCATATTATTACCCCTATGATTATGAACATGAATATGCTTTGTGAGTAGTTATGTTTGTTCCTGAGGACAAGGGAGAAGTCTTGCTATTTGTAGTCATGTGAATTTGGTATTCGTTCGATATTTTGATAAGATGTATGTTGTCTAGCCTCTAGTGGTGTTATGTGAACATCGACTACATAACACTTCACTATTATTTGGGCCTAGAGGAAGGCATTGGGAAGTAATAAGTAGATGATGGGTTGCTAGAGTGACAGAACCTTAAACCCTAGTTTATGCGTTGCTTCGTAAGGGGCTGATTTGGATCCATATGTTTCATGCTATGGTTAGGTTTACCTTAATACTTTTGTTGTAGTTGCGGATGCTTGCAATAGAGGTTAATCATAAGTGGGATGCTTGTTCAAGCAAGAACAGCACCCAAGCACCGGTCCACCCACATATCAAATTATCAAAGTACCGAACGCGAATAATATGAGCGTGATGAAAACTAGCTTGACGATATTCCCATGTGTCCTCAGGAGCGCTTTTCCTATTATAAGAGTTTGTCCAGGCTTGTCCTTTGCTATAAAAAGGATTGGGCCACCTTGCTACACTTTATTTACTTTTGTTACTTGTTGCTCGTTACGATTTATCTTATCACAAAACTATCTGTTACCACTTATTTCAGTACTTGCAGAGAATACCTTGCTGAAAACCGCTTATCATTTCCTTCTGCTCCTCGTTGGGTTCGACACTCTTACTTATCGAAAGGACTACGATAGATCCCCTATACTTGTGGGTCATCAGGGTGCTCTATGGTGGAGACGGTGCTGTGTCAACTAGAACTGGGTTACTATCTGCCGGGGATGGGGTTAGAAGGGGTGTAGCTGGTTCTCTGTCCAACTGGGTAGGGGTACAATCTACGAGAGTCTGGGTTATGTGTGGTGGATCTGGTCCTTGGGAAAGTACAACTGTGGTTCTATTTGCATCAATTGGTAGCACTACCTTTTCTGAAGACCATGTTGTTACTCCCTTAGATACTGCCATCATCCTCTCCAATTCAAATGGCTGACAAACAAGAAAAGTAATTGAAAGTATAGACATTGTATGATAGACATGTGCAATGGATAGTGGGGAATAAAAGTGGGCATGAAATAATTCATATTTATGTTGTCTAACCAAACATGATAGCATGACACATTTTCACATATATGATGGCTAACTAACCAGGATAGCATGACACAATTTCACATTATGATGGCTCACTAAAAAAGATGGAAAGACATAGATCAAAATATGATGACTATGTAAACAGGATGACATGATATAACTATATAATGTGTTTATTAAATAGGTTGGCATGCCATAATTCACATACATTCACGGATAGAATGCCATAATTCAAAATACGACGACTGTAAACACTAAATAGGATGAGAGGATTTAACAATATGATGTCTTTATTAAATGGGTTGCCATGCCATAATTCAGATAGATGATGTGTATGTACTATGTAAACATGATGGCATGATATAATTCAAATATATGATTTATGTCGGCGTTCTGGTAACGGGGGTCCCCAGACCTGCCTGCCTGCGGCCTGCGGCGTGGCTCAGGCTGTGGCCCAGTACGCCCCACCTTCATCAACATAAGCTCAAGACCCTCGCGAGGGGCCAAGCCTCGCGGGGAGGACGACAGGAAGCTTCCTCAGGAGCGGCCTCGTCAGGCAGGCTCGCGAGGAGGCAGAGAGATCAAGGCAGGGGTACCTCACGAGGTGCCCGTGACGCAAGCCATGACGACCGAAGCCAGGCGGGCGCCACACGGGTGCCGGCCTGCGCAGTGTCCTTGTTTACTCTTTGGTGCAAAGGGAGCATGCATAGGCCAAGGCATCAGGCAGAGGCTACCATTTCGGTGCAACAAGACCAAGACCAGCAGAGCGGCAGGATGGAGGTCACCGTGGAGCCCAAGACGGTGTCATTGTTAGAGTCTTTGGCAGACGAAGGCCAACTTTAGTCAGGATAAGTGTACTAGATGTTCCCTTTGAAATGGCCAATTGTTGGTGCCCTTCCTGCTCAGTATTTGGGAAGAGGGCCAGGGCCTCTCTCTCTATATAGGGCTAGCCACCACAGTAGGAGGAGATCGGGAATCTACCCTTCCAAAGGGACAATACCACCACAAGAACATCCCTCGCGAGGTTGTTCTTCCCTTGTATTGTTCATCATCAGCCCCATAGGCAATCCACCACACCACACACTGGAGTAGGGTATTACACCACAATGGTGGCCTGAACTAGTATAAACCCCGTGTCCCTCGTGTGTTCATCTTTCTAGCTTAGATTCCTTGCGAGGCTTTGGGACATGGGTTGGTAGAGGAGAGATCTCCGTGCGCACCCCAGAGTTCGAACCTCAAGGGTCTGCCAAAATCCGAAATCCGACATTTGGCGCGCCGGGTAGGGGTGCGCCAGAGCTCTCCCTGTCAGTGGCCCATCCTCCATCAACCTTGCGCTTCGCCCTCATGGCAGGCAGCGCGCCGCCCGCTCCGGCCGCAGGGGCCGGCGTTGGGCCCTGGGGGCTCCGAGCTTTGACCCTCGCCTTGTGACAGGTGCGGTGGCCGAACAAGTTCAAGATAGAGATGCCACCGCGCTACGACAGCGCGGCAGATCCGCTAGCTTTCCCGCTAGCATATGAGAAGGCCGTCCTCAAGGCCGGGGGCGATGACCGGGTCATGGCCAAGTGGCTGCCCATGGCGCTCACTGGCATCCCGTGCATGTGGTTGCTCCATTTGCCAGCGTCTTCAGTGGACTCCTGGGAGGAGCTGCGCGGCCTCTTCCTCGCCCGTCATGCAGCGCGAGTGCTCCCGGTCATCGCGACACTTCTTGGTGGCTCGCAATCCCCACCCACGAGTCACCACATCAAGCCGTTCATCCGCCAGGTCGGCGCTGCCCTGACTCGCCGCCCAGCTCCTCTAGGTTGGGCATCACCCAAGGCCGACTTGACCTTCAGCTTGATGATCACCCCGCCAACACTGCCTGCTCGGGCGCACTCCCGATGCTGTGTACTCCTACCATCTGCCAGCTGGCCGTCACCAGGACCCTCGTCGACGGCGGGGCCGGCCTCAATGCGGTCTCGATCGAGGCCTTCAGCCTCCTCCACGTGCTACTGGAGCGACTCTAACCCAGCCAGCCCTTCTCGGGCGTCAGGGGCAGCCCCACCAGCTCTTTGTGGCAGATCCGCCTCCCAGTGACGTTCGGCACCCAAGCCAACTTCCGCACGGAGCTAGTCGAGTTCGACGTTGCCCCCATCAGCCTCCCGTACAACACCATCCTCGGCTACCCGGCTTTGGCCCAATTCATGGAAGCAACCCACCCGGCTTACAACATGATGAAAATGCCCGGGAGCAGCAGTGTCCTCATCATAGCCGGAGATGCAAAAGATGCCCTGCAGGCACTCAAGCTTGCTTTCAAGGCAGCAGCAGCGGCGCAGCCCGCCAGTGCCGATCCCCTCAAGGCTAAGGGGGCTGCGCCAACAAAGAAGAAGAAGTTGTTCACCCAAGACAAAGCAGAGACCAAGCAAGTACCAGTCGACGAGGATGGGTCCTCCGGCGCCACCTTCACCATAGGTGCCAATCTAGACCCCGAGTAAGAGGAGGCCCTGGTGAAGTTCCTGCGCGCGAACAAGGAGGTGTTTGCGTGGGAACCCAAACAACTAGCAGGGGTCCCGAAGAAGGTGATCGAGCATCACCCGAATGTCTGTCCCAATGTACGCCCGGTGAAGTAGAGGGCAAGGCGGCAGTCCACCGAGAAGCAAGCTTTCATCGTCCAAGAAACCCGCAAGTTGGAGGCCGCGGGAGTCATCCGCGAGGTTCGCTATCCGGAGTGGCTGGCGAACCCTGTCGTTGTGCCGAAGAAAGGGGGGAAGGAGCGCATGTGCGTCGATTTTACCAACCTCAACAAGGTCTGCCCACAGGATCCGTTCCCGCTCCCCCGCATCGACCAGATCATCGACTCTACTCCTGAGTGCGACCTGTTGTGCTTCTTGGATGCCTTCTCAGGCTATCACCAAATCAAGATGGCGGTCGAAGATGTGGAGAAGACGGCTTTCCTGAGCCCGTGCGGGGTGTACTGCTACACCTGCATGCCATTCGGATTGCGCAATGCGGGTGCAACCTTCCAGCTGCTGATGCACATCGTATTAGGCCATCAGCTCGGGAGGAACGCTGAGGCTTATGTCGATGACATAGTGGTAAAGTCTCGGGAGGCGAAGACCCTGACACAGGACCTGGAAGAAACCTTCGCGTGCCTGCGTGAAGTGGACTTGCGGCTCAACACAGAGAAGTGCATGTTCGGTGTTCCCTCTGGCAAGCTTCTGGGTTTCCTCGTGTCCCACAGAGGGATCGAGGCTAACCCGTAGAAGGTCAAGGCCATTGAAGACATGACTCCGCCGCAAACTCTCAGGGAAATGCAAAAGCTTACCGGGCGGGTAACTACACTAGGGTGCTTCATATCCAAGCTAGGGGAACGCGCCTTGCCCTTCTTCAAGCTGATGAAGAGGAAGGGCCCATTTGAATGGACTCAAGAGGCTGACGAAGCGTTTCAAGACCTCAAGAGGTACCTGACCAGCCCCCCTGTGATGGTAGCGCCACGCTCACAAGAACCCCTGGTCCTCTATCACGCCGCCACACCGTACTCCGCCAGCGCTACTCTGGTGGCCGTCCGAGAGGAGCGCCGGACCAAGACTGCACCAGTCGCGGCAACCCCGGGCCAGGGAGGCCCCTCAAGGTCCGCACCCTCAGCGGATACAAGTCAGCCTCAGCAAGGAGGCATCGTCACGACAGAGGAGGCTCCGCTAGTTTGTGAGGAGCTGGGGACTCATGCACCTCAGGAGACGCTCGACCCTCCGGAGGGTGCAGACTCCGTCGCTGCGCTCGCCCTCGTCGAGCATCCCATGTACTTTGTCAGCACAGTGCTGAGGGACGCAAGGGCACAATACCCCATGCCTCAGAAGCTCCTGCTCGCGCTATTGGTGGCCTCACGAAAGCTGTGGCACTACTTCCAGGGTCACCCAATCAAGGTCTTCTCAGCATACCCATTGGAGAGGGTGCTCAGGAGTCCCAACTTAGTAGGAAGGGTCGCCGAATGGAACATCAAACTACAAGCGTTTCAGTTGGAGTTCAGCACGACTAGGGTCGTTAACGGAGCTTCACTTGTAGATTTTATAGCAGAATGGACAAAGGCGCCGGGACTTGAGGCAGGCGAGGACTGTTCGCTTTCCCCAGGAAGTGAGGCGCCGTACGGCTGGGTTCTGTACTTCGACGGAGCTTTCTCGCGACATGGCGCGGGGGCTGCTGCGGTGCTCATATCCCCCACTCAGGACAGGCTCTACTACGCCGTGCAACTCTGTTTCCAGCATGGGGAAAAGGTTTCCAACAATATAGCAGAATACGAGGGGCTGATAGCAGGCCTGAAAGCTGCTGTGACCTTGGGGGTGAAGCGTCTTGTCATCAAGGGCGATTCACAACTCCTCGTCAACTTCTCCAACAAGGTGTATGAGCCGAAGGACGAGCACATGGAGGCTTATCTAGCAGAGGTCCGCAAGATTGAGAAGCAGTTTTGGGGTTTGGAGTTGCAGCATGTGCCCCGCGGCACCAATCAGGAAGCTGACGACATCGCAAAAAGGGCATTCAGGCGGCTACCTCAAGAGCCCGGGGTCTTCAAAGAGAGGCTCTTTAAACCCTCAGCGGTGCCACCACCGTCGGGCGAAGCACAACCTCGGGTGGAGCTCCCCTAGCTGCCTGCCTCGGGAGCCCCAGCCTGTGGACCGACTTCGGGAGCACGCTTGCTCCTGGCGCTGGAGCCTCGGGAGGGATGTTGGACCGTGGAACCCACGAGCTACTTGGCACAAGGGACTTTGCCAGAAAAGGAGGAAGACGCAGAACACGTGGCACGGCAAGCCACAGCCTACTGCATCGAAGATGGAGAGCTTTACCGGAAGCGACCGAACGACGTGTCCCTACGTTGCGTTTCCAGGGAACAGGGGAAGGAGCTGTTGGCAGACATACATGGTGGAGACTATGGGCACCACTCATCATCACGAACCCTTGTTGGCAAGGCGTTCTTCATTGGATTCTACTGGCCCACAGCACTCAACGACGCCGTTGAGCTAGTGAAGGCTTGTGAAGCCTGCCAATTCCATGCCAAGCAGATCCATCAGCCGGCTTAGGGCCTGCAGACGATACCCCTCTCATAGCCGTTCGCGGTTTGGGGGATCGACATCTTGGGCACGTTTCCTCGGGCGCTAGGGGGCTATCGCTACCTCTACATTGCCGTGGACAAGTTCACCAAGTGGGCTGAGGTGGAAGCTGTTCGCACCATCCCAGCAGGCTCCGCAGTCAAGTTCATCAAGGGCCTCGTGAGCCAATTCGGGGTGCCTAACCGCATCATCACCGACAATGGTTCACAATTCACCAGCAATCTCTTGAAAACATACTGTGCTAATCTTGGAACGCAGATATGCTACGCTTCAGTAGCACACCCTCGAAGCAACGGCCAGGCTGAGCGAGCCAACGCGGAGGTCCTGAAGGGCCTCAAAACCAGGACCTTCCAGAAGAAGCTGGAAGCCTGCAGCAGGGGCTGGTACGACGGGCTCCAGCCTGTGTTGTGGTCTATCCGCACGACCGCAACCAAGTTGACTGCTGAAACTCCATTCTTCCTCGTCTACGGAGCTGAGGCCGTCCTCCCTCACAAGGTCAGGCGTCGCTCCGCGCGGGTCCTAGCGTTTGATGATGCGCAGCAGGACACCATGCGGGCGACGGATCTCGTGCCGGGGGAGGAACACCGTCGGGAGGCCGCGCCGCGGACGGCAAGATATCAACAAGCGCTGCGATGATACCACTGCCGCAACATTCGACCCAGGACGGTTGAGGTAGGGGACCTCGTGCTCAGACGGGTCCTCTCTAGGGAGGGGCTGCACAAGCTCTCTCCTATGTGGGAGGGCCCATTCAAGGATGTTCATGTTTCCAGGCCTGACTCCGCGCGCTTGGTGATCTAGGAGGGGGTGCCCATCCCGAATGCGTGGAACATTCAACACCTCCGTAGGTTCTACCCTTGAGCGACGCCCAGTGCCTATGGAAAAGGCCCGGAGCCTGTGAAGAAGACCAATGCATGTGAAGCTTATCACTTTGGGAAAAGGCCCGGTGCCTGTGAAGAAGGCCAATGCCTATGAAGCTCGCCCCCCCTCAAGAAAAGGACCGGTGCCTGTGAAGAAGGCCAATGCGTGTGAAGGTCGCCGCCCGTGACACTCTCACGTAATAATGAGTTGGGTCTATACATGCCCCGGAGTCTCCGGAGTGCCGCCCCTGGGCCTCGGGGGCTCCCGCCCACGCCCAGTGGCAGCACTTAGCTCCGTGCTGGTGACAAGACGTGGAAGACTAGATTAGGTGCCGGACGCGGCTTTTCATTTTCTTTCTGCAGTTGGCGGGTTCTTCTTTGTTTGAAACTTTAGTTGGAGTTGCTTTTGGTGTTTTGCGGCACCCGGCCTGCGTTTTCCGTCTTTGTCGTTCGCCTGAACCTACTTTCCTTTCGCAACCCTCGCGAGGGAGGCTGCGCGGGCACCCTCGTGAGCATCGCCCGGTTTAATTTCGTGAGGTTCCTCGACCTAAGTTTGCAGCGGGAGCACTCCTCCTAGTCAATGCCCCACGAGCATCACGACGCGAACACTGGGCCCGAGCTGGTCACCCCTGTGACCGGGGACTGAAGCCTAACCCTCCGGCAAGTTTCTTTTTGCAGGCCTCGAAACCCATGACAAGGCCTCTGGTCGGAGCCTCCCGAGGCTAGCACCGCAACAAATCCCCCCACCAAGCTAAGCTGCTCCTACGCATAAGCACGCAACACCATAGCACGGCACGGAAATGATAGAAACAACATGATAATTAAAAGCAATAGTCTAGCACGCCCCCGCGGGGCTCCGTACTTCTCTCTCTATGCAGGTAAAACAAAATGGGCGCAGCTCGACCAGCGACAACCCGAAGGAGAAGATCTGCATCACCCTCCGGAGCTCAAGCGGTCTCCTCCTGACGCTTCACCAGGGCGTGGCGGTGGGACGATCCACCTCCCCCATCGAACCGAGCACGACGGCGCGGTGGCTGGTCACGGCCGCTGCTGGAGGAGCTGCCATCGGAAGGGGAGTCACCAAAACTTGGCGAGCTACGGGCGTCGCCAGGCGCCTGACTGACCTCATCTTCGCCACTATCGTCGCCAAGGCCGAGCATTCGGCCGTCGTCGTCATCTTCAGGGCAGCACCCGGCACGGCGGCCATCTCCTCCGAACACCCTCATGAAGATGGTGGCGTCGCCATCGAACTTGAAGTGGAGAGTGCATCACTGGCCTAGGCCACGCGCGCGGGCAAACGTCTACCAGCCACGAGTCAGTGCCATGTTCCCGGCAACGGAAACCTCCACCGCCACCCAAGAGGCCCTGCTATAGCAACCGCCCTCCAGGAGCCAAAGCCCGCCCGTGGAACCAGCTAGCATCTCGCCGGCGAAGAAGCAAGGGAGCTGAAGCCAAGTATCGGACGGGTCTTCCGACCAAATGGTGAACTCCAGCAACACCTCCGCTGAATGGAATCGAGGGCGGGGAGGCCGCGCGGCCACGACGCATCTCCCCCCACTGATCAAGTGGCCTCCACCAAGCGAGGTGCCGCCGCCGAGGCCTCGGGCAGTCTTCACGGGAGTCGCGAGATGCTTGCGGGGGCGGCCCCGGCCATGCTTGGCTGGGGAGGAGTCAGGCCCCTCCCGGCGGGCCTTCCCCTTCTCTACGGTGAAAAACCTCTTCATGGGCGCCATGGTATGCAACGAGCCGAGGGGGAGAGGTGAAGAAGAAGAGGCGGAGCAAGGAGAGATGGACTGGAAGGGCTTGCGCCGTTCCGTACTTATAGCCGGGGAGGCCAACCGTTGGCCTCCACGATCGCACGTAATCATGACTTATTTTGCATGGAGGCACTTGTCATGTCGAACGGTTGCCCAGGCGTCATGGGGAAGCCGAGTCGCCCACGTCCAATCAACTGCCACACGGCGCCCAAGGCCTCAGGCTGTTGGGGCCCGCGGCGCTTCGCACTTGCCCCTTTGCTTCTCTGCTAAGCCAAGTCCGGGCGCGCCTTGGGCCCGGGGGCTACTCTCGGTGTTCTGAGAACGGGGGTCCCCAGACCTGCCTACCTGCGGCCTGCGGCGTGGCTCAGGCTGTGGCCCAGTATGACCCACCTTCATCAACCCAAGCTCAAGACCCTCACGAGGGGCCAAGCCTCACGTAGCGGATGACAGGAAGCTTCCTCAGGAGCGGCCTCGTCAGGCAGGCTCGCGAGGAGGCGGAGAGATCAAGGCAGGGGTACCTCGCGAGGTTCCCATGAAGCAAGCCATGACAACCGAAGCCAGGCGGGCGCCAGACGGGCACGGTCCTGCGCAGTGTCCTTGTTTCCTCTTTGGTGCAAATGGAGCATGCACAAGCCAAGGCATCAGGCAGAGGCTACCATTTCGGTGCAACAAGACCAAGACTAGCAGAGCGGCATGATGGAGGTCACCGTGGAGCCCAACACTACAAAAAAAATACACTTCCGTGATGCGACGTGTTTGTCACAGTAGGTTGCGTTTTTTGTCATGCATGTACATCCATGACGAGTTTATGACAGAATCAAGATAGTCATACTTGTGCTATCGTAGAAGTGTTCCATGACATTACCAAAATTATCATCACGGAAGTGTCCACTTCCATGACGATAAATCGCGCGTCACAGAAGTGCTTTCGTCAAGGGTGACCAACACGTGGCATCCACCGTAACGGAACACCGTTAAGCTATCGGGTCGGGTTTTGAATCTGATAACCCGTTAACAGCCCAGACCAATGGCGATTTTCCACGTGTAAAATCATCATTGGCTGGAGGAAACACGTGTCGGCTCATCGTTGGGACAGATGTCATCCACTCATTGGACGGAAGGCGCCTATGATACGTCGACACATGGCACGGCCCAAGAGAGGCCCATTCCAGTGAAAAGGCCGGCCCAATAAAAATTAGCAGGCCAGAGCATATAAGGCCTACTTGTGTCAGGTCCATTTAAGCCCACGACCCATAAGAGATGTGCCAATTCGGCCCGTCAACAGCCCGTAAAGATTTGACACCATTGCAGCCCATCGTCAGTTCGAGCCTGTTAACAGCCCACTATATATTTGGGCTCAATATTGGCCTGATGAGATTTCGGCCTGTTAACGGCCCATTTAATGGATGGGCCAATTTTCAAGATGTACATCTTTTGACCTTTTAGCGACCCATTTAAATGTTGGGCTAATTTCCGGCCTGGTGTCTCTTTCAGCCTGTTGACGGCCCATAAATCTGATGGGCCATTTGTAGTCGGACCTGAGTTTTGGCCTTTCAATGCCCCATCTAAGTGTTGGGCCAATTCCCGGCCCTGTGTGCCTTTCAGCCTGTTGACGGACCATAAATCAGTTGGGCCATTTGTAGTCAGACCTTAGTATTGGCTTTTTAATGGCCCATACCCTTCATGGTCCAATACCAGCCCGGTTTCCTTTTGACCTGCTAAAGGCCCACAACACAGTTGGGCCATTTACAATACGACCTGACTTTCGGCCTCTTAGCGGCCCATGGACTTCATGGTCCAGTACAAGGCCGCTGTGTCTTTCGGCCTGCTAAAGGCCTACAGTAAAGTTGGGCCATATGTAGCCCAAACTTAGTAACGACCTGTTAACGACCCATGAAATAAATTGGGACCACCTATTGCCCGCTTCGATGTCGGCCTGTTAATGACCCGGGAGGTAAGAGGGCCGACCATTAACTTTTGGCCTAGTAACGGCCCATTAACTTAATGGACCCACTAAAGTTCGTACATGTCTTTAGGCCAAATTAGATAATTTGAGCCCATTACAACGATCAAGCAAAGGTACGCATACAGGGAATAACGTTGCACATCCAGCATATATTACAGGAAATTACATCCACTGGGCAATCAAAGATTGTTGCCAGTGCAAATAAATGAGCAGAACCTAACCATCTACAACGTCACAATCTGCAACCTCAGCACAGACGACGCCCATAAGCATGTGGGCAAGTTCTTTCTGCTTTGCTACACCGTCTGTAAAAACATTGATCAGTTGTTGTGTCGCACGACTCTGCACCTCAGATTCATCCACCATTTCCATCATTGCTTCAGCCATTAATTGGTTCACAAACATACATTTATTTCGTTGCATTCGAGACGGAGGATATTGAACAGATTCAGATGGCGATTTTGGCAGGCTTGTATTATTGATAGTGGAGAGTGTCTCGACCACTACATCATAACATAAATTAGGACGGGAGCCAAACAGATTAATCATGAGTTATTGCCATATTACCTGGCCTAGATTTACTGGAAAGAAACAATGGGGTTGCCTTGCTGTTTTCAGAGTTTGTCTTCTTATCTTCAGCAGCCTGCACAAAATTAACACAGTAGCATTGCTATCATTGGCCAAGTCAGATAATAGGAAAGCAACATTGACACAACGAACGTTTGGGCAACTAGCGTACACCAAATTAACACAATATGGCACAGCTATCATCAGCCAGGTAAGGTAGCACGAAAGCAACATTGACACAATGAATGAATGGGCAACCAGAGAAGCACTACAATTCATTCATGTGCGTGATATGAGATAGTACATTCATGCAGCTTAGTATGCAAAACTACCAGGCAGTTTTACTTACAAAAATCAACATTGGCGCCTTTAACATTTTGCTACAACTAATTTTAGATCAGATAAAGGTTAGATTCACGCCAATTAACAAAATACATGTTGATGTAAAAATATAGTGATATACAACAGGTACTTACATCAGCATTGGAGCATAGAGAATTCCCACAAGATATTTTCCTCGAATACGATCCCAATGGAGGAAGTCTTCTATCGTTTAACCTTATTTTCTAAAAGAGAGATGGGTAAGAAACATGTAGAAAATATGATCAGAATGCTATAAAATTTCATGATGCGAGGATACACACACGCTTCTTATAATGGAGTTGACATTCTTTTGCTGGACTGGAGCGGACTAGTTCTTTGGCCACTGGAATCTGCTTATTATCAGTGGGAGTTGGGTTTCTCTATGCTGGAGCAGTATCTATGAAAAATGGAGTTGGTTTATTATCTCCTGCCGTTTGGATCTTTTGCAAAGACCTGGTTTGTAACCCTTCAGGTTCTAACATAGCCGTCTTCCCCTTGCATGCCTTATATAGAAGAATGGTGATTCAGTTATAAAACATGCTACAGGAGAGATGGAATAGGTACTGAAGAATAGAAATGCATGACATATTGACATGTATTCCTTCCATCCGGAAATAAATGGATGGGTCTAGGCGTATTTCAGTTCTAGATACATCCAGTTTTATCCATTTCTGCGACATTTAATCCGGACGGAGGGAGTATAATGTAAGAGCTAGGGATACGACAGGACAATATAGTAAAAAAACACTGAAAAACCCACTGCAGAACCAAAGTATTCAAACCCACTGATATGAGATAGTACACTCATGCAGCTCAGGATGCAAAACTACCAGGCAGTTTTCCTTACAAAAATCAACATTGTGGCCTTTAATCATACATTTTGCTACAACTAAATTTAGATCAGATAAAGGTTGGATTCACGCCGATTAACAAAATACATGCTGATGTAAAAATATAGTGATATACAACAGGTACTTACATCTACATTGGAGCACAGAGAGTTCCTGCAAAAATCTTTCCTCATAAATGATACGACTGCAGAAATTCTTCTATCTGTTAAGCTTATTTTCTAAAAGAGAGATGGGTAAGAAACATGTAGAAAATATGATCAACATGCTATAAAATTTCATGATGCAAGGATACACACACGCTTCTTAGAATTGAGTTGACATATTTTTGCTGGACTAGAGCGGACTAGTTCTTTGGCCACTGGAATCTGCTTATTATCAGTAGGAGTTGGGTTTCTCTGTGCTGGAGCAGTATCTATAAAAACTGGAGTTGGTTTATTATCTCCTAGCGTTTGGATCTTTTGCAAAGGCCTTGTTTGTAACCCTTCAGATTCTAACATAGTCGTCTTCCCCTTGCATGTCTTGTATAGAAGAATGGTGCTTTAATTATAAAACATGCGAGAACAGAGAGATGGAATAGGTACTGAATAATAGAAAGGCATGACATATTGACATGTATTCCCTCCATCCAGAAAAAATGGATGGGTCTAGGCATATTTCAGCTCTAGATACATCCTTTTTTATCCATTTCGGCAACATGTAATCCGGACGGAGGGAGTATGGTGTAAGAGCTAGGGATACGACAGGACAACACAGCAAAAAAAACACTAGTTGAATGTAAAACTATATGCTAGCAGAATACGTACAGAAATAACTAAGGCAACATACACGTGTATGATTGGGAAAATAAGATGGCATTGCAACAGAGCACTAGAACATCACTTCAATGTAAAAAAAATGGTATGGCAGAGAGATGAGGTACATACTGATGAATAACAATGCATAAGATATTCATAAGCATGATGTCCAAATTAAGGAGATGGCATTGCGATAGAGTAGAATGACAGTAATTGAATTTGAAAACATGTTATCATGAATGGAATAGGTACTAAAAAACAGGAAGGCATGACATATTTACATGCATGATCAGCATGCTAAGCACATGGCATTGCAACAGAGTAGATACACTCCAGGACATTATATGCATGTTGTACCCATATCACAGGCCAAGTTAGAGCAAGGACCTTGTGGGGTGAAGAGGATTCATCATCTTTCTGCAAGTCTTCTGAAGAACTGCCTTTACATGTTCCATCATATTGGGTATTAGTGACATCAAGTTTATTGGCCTTTACATTGCTCCGTGAGGTTCTTGTGGATATATCAATGTGTGCAATTATATCTGACATGCATGGAAGACAACTAGTAGTTAGATTTATGTAAATGAGTGCCTATAAAAGATGACATAAATATAGGACTGGGGTTAACTAGCAGCAACAGGTCTCATAAACTAAAGGGAGAACACAGATGAAAGCTATAGAATATGTATCGTTTGTACTCGAGATTAACTAGATGGCACACAAAAGTATTAAAGAACAACATAGTTAATACTAGAAGTGGTATAGTACTATAATCACCAGCCTGTGGGATAGCATTGGCTGATGGATGATAACTATGGAACAACGTTACCTAAAGAACAAGTATCTTAGCTGAAATATGGAACAATGTGAACTCCTGAACAAGACCCGTAAGAGATCAGCATGAATATACAGTGAAATGTGATGATCTATTTTCTGTGCTTAGATGAATAACAAAGCCACAAATGTTGCACACAAGTAAGATGAGGGTACAACCTATCTGGCTGCCATCCATAGGAGTGAGCATCATGTGGTGACTTGTCGATGGCCCTGTAGTTGTTGTGGCTGTACATGTCGGGCACGCGCATTCGATGCAGGGAACTGTTGAGTGGGGACTGTAGCTCCCTTCTGGTGTATGATTCCCTTGTTGGAGCAGCTGCAGTGAGTCGGAAGACGGTGTGTCTGAAGATGCAGATAACGCATAATTTTAAGAACGACATATCTCTTTGATCTGAAGAAATACACTGAAAGATCAACAACAAGGTACGAGAGTGGTCACACATCTGCTGACTGAAGACTAAATTGGGGTCACATGATTTTATTTTATTTTGGTACTGTCCAATCTACGCCGGATGGTCCGATCTACGCCGGATGGCTTGATGGCCGTCTTGTGCCTCCCGGCTGACACTGTTCGGAATCTTCCCCGAAGAGCCAGCGACCAACGGCAGAGCAGCCTGCCACCACCGTCTGTGGCCCCAGCCAAAACTCCACTCCCCGCCCCACGGCACTGCCGTGGTTGCGCCACCCCCGGGCCAATCCACGAAGACTCCCCGTCATCCAGATCCGGCGGCGGCAGTACCTTCAACCCACGCAACTCTAAAAGATAGCCATCTAAGCGCTGCTTCCGCAGTGAACTTGTGGCCCCGCACCCTTACGTTAGACACCAGCCAACCGGCAGCCTAGGAGCTCTGCCGCCTCGAGGGGTGCTACTTCCCATTGGGAATCGATTGGCCCAGAATAAAAATTCAGACAACTGACGCCTAAATAAAGTGATTTGAGATTAGGGTGAGACCTATCTGGCGGCATGGTGAATTAGGCAGGTCCAGCTGCCGAGTCGGTGAGGCCGGCGCAGTTGCGTTAGCGACATGCGGTAGGGAAAGAGTGATGTCGCGACGGTCGACGGCTACACGGAAGCAGCGCCAGGACTCTGGACCGATCCGAAGTTGGAGCCGCTCTGGCGCCGTGAACAACGACGGGGGTGAGTCGGCTCCGGTACGGTTCATGCGGCCATCGTCGAGGCAGCACCAGCAGCACGGAGTAAGAGACACACGGCCCAGTGCACGACGGCAATTGGACAACATCTCCGGCATTAGGGAGGAGGGCGACTGTGAAATTGGTGCGGTGGGGGCGCCATGGAGGTGGGGCTGAGGTTTCGCGGCTCGGGAGGGGGGAGCTTCCCGGGGAGAAGGTGATTTGGCGCCCAC
>NC_057798.1:55547518-55559461 GCF_018294505.1 Triticum aestivum | reverse complement strand
GGAGTTACAGTTCTACCCTTGCCTATAGGCTTCTTGGCTTTGGTCTGTGTACTGAGGGTTGGGGATAGTAGAGTAACTTTGCTTCTCCCCAAATAGTGGGCGGGAGCGATTTCGGGCGAGGAGGGCGTGTTTTGAACTATAGTGGGCACGAGCGATTTCGGGCGAGGAGAGCGTTTTTGAAATAGTGGGTGCGAGCTATTTCGGGCGAGGAGAGCGTGTTTTGCCGACCATGGTTTATGAATTATTCGACACATGTCATTTCGGCCGAGGAGAAGGCGCGCTTGGATGAAGTTACGAACCTACCCTCGATGTACAACGGGCCAATTGATGTGTGTCCCACATAGGATGGTAATTTCGCGTCTCCCATTTATTTTCTCGGGCGAATTCCACCAAGCAGAGAGGATGTTTAACGGTTCGTTCTCATTTTGGGAGAACGAGCATCCACGTCTACCTTACCAAGTCGATTCGAATCAAATTTTGAAATATTAGCTTGCCACTTCTTTTTTAGATGGAGAGATGATGCTCGGGAGTAATGTGTTTTTACATGCTCGTTGCTAGCGATTTACTATATGACAAATAGTTGACCCACTCAAAAATGCGAATCAAACCCAAAATGAAATATCTCGATTCAATGAACTAGCTCATTCAGTAGGTCAAAATAGTGAACTAAATCCAAAATTGAACACCTCAATTGAGTAGCATGTTGTACAGTATTATAGTACTCCATGAACATGTTGAAAGTCAAATTAATGAACTTGTTTGATATACGCATATATCCATTCATGTGTGGATTGCAGACAACATGTTCTCCAATTTAAATATGTGAATGCAAGTTTATATCGAAACATGGTTTATATCAGTCTTTGATGCATAAAACACAACCTCCCCCTCTCCCGGACTCCTGTTCTCTCTGTCTCTCTCTCTCTCTCTCTCTCTCTCTCTCACTCTCTCGCTGACAATCTTCAATTCTGTCACACGCATCCGACACAAAAACCTTGTTGGTCCCTCTCCCTTTGTCTCCATCTCTCTCTCTCTCTCTCTCTCTCTCTCTCTCTCAGTGTGTGTGTGTGGGGGGGTCTTTCTAGTTCGCATTGATATATACACCATCTATAGGGGTCTCTCGCACACTATGTATGATACTCTAGCTAGTCCAAGCTAGATATCTTGGGTGCACTCATCGTACGCACACAAATTCCTTGGCTCTTTGCCCGTAACTCTCTCACGCACAACTATGTCGTCTTGGAGCTCTTCCCCCCTCTCTCAAACTATCCATCCACCTGGGTCATACATACACATGCATATCTCACTCGCACTTGATAGGCCCATCTAAACGCTATCTCTCTCCCTCATTCTCTCTCCATCTCACACGCACACACACACAAAATCTCATGCCAAGCTAGCCAAGTATGATGGTCTCTCACTCAATTGTAGGCACACGCAGTCCCCCCTATATGTATATGACTAGCTAATCTTAATCTCCATCACAAACATGTGCATGGTCTATCTCAATTTCTCTTGGGGCATCTTTCTATCGCGCATGCACTCCCTCGATCTCCCACGCATATATAGTCCCCTCACGATCTCGAGGGGATTTCTCTATCACAAACAGACCCTCTATCCCTCCCCATGCGTCCATGCCATCCATGTGTCCCTCTCGACCTTTTTTCCTTGTTGGCCAGACCTCTATTGGACATGTGCTACAGGGGTGTCTCTCTCTGTTGCAAACAATCACACACTAGCTATCTTTGTGTATGTCCTCGCCTCGCTTTTCCATCTTGGATATGCATGCGTGATATGTTCGCATAAGAAACGAAAAAACACACTCTCTCTCTAATTTATCGTTTGTTGTCACTTTCTCTTTCATACACATACTCTTTTTGCACACTTACTCATTCTCCTTCACACGCACTTGATCTGTCTCGACTGAGTCACTCTCCTCCGTCCATAGCATATAGATTTATTGAAAAGTCAAATATCACAAAGTTTGACCATGTACGTGGAGAAAAACAATTACATCTAGTACGGCAAACATATACCATTAGATTCACCATGAGATGTAGTTTTGTATTATGTATCTTTGGTATTGTAGATATAAATAATATTTGCATAAACCTGATCAAAGTTTCCAAAGTTTGACTTCTAAAAAATTTACATGCACTGCAATATCGAGCGGATGGAATATCTCTTTCCCCCTCTCAGCTATCTGACGCACCACTCAGCCTTATCGGGGCTCCTCAATCTATCTCAAAATTTATTGGCCAGTTTGGTTCGTGACCTGACCCTCATGCCTTGATGGCCAGTACTGCCTGGTGTGGACGTGAGATGTAAAATATTTCTTCCTGGCCAGGCATGTGTGGTGCTGAAGCGTTTGGTTCATGCTTGGGCCAGGCAAAGCATCAACGTCCCATCAATCAATCCATGAATCAATTATTTAATGCTAATATCCATCCATGTTGCTGTTAGCCTCGTGGCCGCACGACCAGGCACGGCCAGGCGTTTGAAATCAGTCGCTTGGGACAGGCTACTTGTAGTGTCTGGAGTTCAGCCAGGCTAATTAAAGTGCATGGGAACCCAGCCCCAGGCGGGCTTTCTTTTTCACGGGGTAGCAACCAAACAAGCGTGCATGAAATCCAGACACAACCCCAGGCCACGCAAAAGATGCTCACGACGCAAGCCAAACTGGCCTTATATCTCCCTGGTTCACACATACACATGTCTCGCTCGCGCTATACATATAGACCCATCCAACACTCTCCGCCCTTGTTCTCTCTCCATGTGACATGCACCCCCTAAGTACCATAATCCCTCACTCCATCATAGGCTCTGTTTGGATCCATGGGTTAGAGTTAGTTTGGGTTAGTTTGGAGTCAACTAACCCAAAAAGATCCAAATAGGAGGGTTAGTTTAGGTTAGATGCATCTAACCCATCCAAAAAACTAACCCATCCAAGAGGTGCTTATTTGGGTTAGTTCTTCTCGGGACCACTAATAAACACTTTTTTCTCTCGCTCTCCCCGCAGAAGATCCCTCCCCACTTCCTCGAAGCTTCTCGTCCTCTCCCTCCCTCCCTCTCGCACCGCTCGTGAAGGTGCCTTGCCGTATCCGCGCTCCATCTAACCCTGCCATCCAACACCTCTTTACTTAGAGTTAGTTCAGGGTTAGTTCAGGGTATGAATCTAACTCTAACCTCTAACTGAGTTAGAGTATCCAAACAAGGCCATAGGCGCAAGCACTCCCCCCTCCTAAGTATGATTATCTCTTACTAGCCATCAGGAACACACGTATTGTCTCCTTCCATCCATACGTCTATCTCGATATCTCTCGGGGCATCTTCTATCGCGCACACACCTTGTCACTCGATCTCCCACCCATGTAGTCCCATCACGATCTCCAGCGGATCTCTCTATGACAAACATACACTCTCTCCTCCCCATGTCTGCATTTTCTCCGTACGTCTCTCTCGACCTCTCTCCCTTGTTTGTCAGGCCCTCTTGGCCATGTGCTAGGGGTCTTCCTCTCTCGGTTCCAAACAACCACACACTATCTCCTCACCTTGCCTCCGTTGTCGAAGATGCATGTGTGATATGTTTGCATAAGACACACACGCTTTTTCTCTACTTTTATCGTGTGTTGTCCATGTCTCTTTCACACACGCACACACACTTTTTTCACTCTCTCTCTCTCTCTCTAGGGACTCTGTCACGTCCATAAGCATATGGATGTTTTGAAAAGTCAAACCTCAGAAAAGTTTGACCAGGTATAGGTGGAGAAAAACATTTACATCTGGAACAATCATTAGATTCACCACAACATGTACTTACTTCATACTATCATTTATCTTTGGTATTGTAGATATAAGTAATTTCTTTATAAACTTGGTCAAAGTTTCAAAAGTTTGACTTAAAAAAAATGTTGTAACTACATTATCGAACGGAGGGAGTAGATCTTTCTCTCTCTCTCTCTGCTATCTCTCACGGGCCTCCCCTCTCACTCGAACTCTCTATACCGATGGATTATACGCTCACAGTGTTAGTGTATAGCTCCATATATTGTTTAGTTGACCGGTCAACCAATCCACATGCTGCGTTGTCAGCTCGTGTTCTGTATCTTGGTGTGCTGGCCCATGTGGCAGTGGGTGAAAATAAGTAAACTAGAGGCCCATCTGACACACGCTAGTAAATTGGGGTAGCACCCCGCACGCTAGTAAATTGAGGGCGCATTGAGGAAAAACTTCTTGCGCGCGAAGGTTGTAAGCAGGCTAGATCTACAACCATGATGATAGTGACTGCAGATGGTGAGGCTGACTATGGTATGCCGAACATGGCGCCTATACTCAGGTGTCATCTCCGGCGCAGGGTCTTGTCACTTCACTGTGAGGAGAAGCACATAATAATTTGACCAACGGGTAGTACAGTGCTAGTTCTAGTAGCACCACCGTTTGGATTTAGGAGTACTACCACGTCCATCTGGATTTTAGTATTTGACTAGCAATATCTAGTAGTAATGCATGTCACAAAAAATGTACTACTCCCTCTGTAAATAAATACATGGTGTTTTATTCCTATCAGCGAGAGAACTTAATGTTTTTTTGCTAACTATTAATAGGATTACATGCAATGAACTAAACACTGCATGTCATGTTTGGTAGTCTCAAGTCATTGAAAGCATGCACGGCCCACTTCTCTCATTGGTTGATATGTCACGAAATAAGAAACAAGGAGGGATTTAATGCACCATGCCTAAGTGTTTTGCGATTATTTGGTTTTCATAATGTGACTTACACAACATTTTTGTTTACATGCACTAACATTTTATTAGTTAAATCAAAGGTCAAAACTTGGCGCAAAATGCAAAGGGGACCAATAAACCAGTAAACATCAAACTTCTCTCATTTGCCCCAACTAGAGGTCCGGTGAGATGACTATACTGCACCGGCACAGAGGGGGACGCAACTTCATTGACTTACGGCAACTTCCTTTAGGTGAATGACACGTGGGCCCAGGGGGTGGCTGGCCCACCTATCATACAACCAAAGGCAGGTGCAGTAGAGGGCCGAGGAGTAGTACAAAATCCTATGCACCTACGCACGATAACCAAGGGCAAGAGTGATCACTCGAATCACAAGATCAGTTGACCCATGGAGGCGATGAGCGCGAGCATCAGCCGGCTATGCCAGATGGTCTACGATGCCGGCCTGCGGCCCGGCAACGAGGAACGTCTCCAGGTAGTATTGCTTGAGGCCGCCAGGGCGAGGGGCCGCTTGGACGATAGTTTCGTCTCCTTGTTCGACGAGGTCCTCGTCGGTTAGCCCGACAAGTTAATCGTCATCAAGAAGCTCACGGGCGACTTTGACGTAAGCCTCCAGCCGACGCGCCGAGGCTCTGTGATGCCCGCCACCCTCAGCGGCCACTATGGTGACAACCTCTTCGACGCACTGGTGGCCCTGCGACTGCCCGCCGTCACGCCGGAGAATGTCCACCACGAGGTCGCGCTCCCCGCGCAGCACCTGGCACAGCAAGACACCATCGACATAATCACCCACGTCTACGCGCAAATCGTCCACAAGGACTACTACATGCAAGAGCAGGACGATAGGACGCTGGCCTTCTTGGACCGCAGGGCAACCTTGGACGGTACTATTCAGAAGCATGTTGAGCTCGCCGCCAACGCCGCTGCTCCTCACACGACGGTTGGTGACCCGGCGCACTAGGGCGTGAGGATGTCGTTGATGGATCCGTATGTATTTTTATCTTTCCGTCAAATCCATGTAGTAGTATATGATACTACAGTAATTATCTTACCTTTCGCATCAACTTCATAATTTTCGTACGTACTCCATGCATGAACAGCGCCAGAACCAAACTTCTCGTTACTCTAGGCAAAAATCGTTATTTTCTATCTATCGATCGCGCCATGGAGCAGAACCAAATTTTACAAGTTACGAGTTTAAAAGGAAAAGCCTGTCGTGTTCGCGTCGCACCCCCACACGGTTGGTCCGGCACGCCGCTCAAGCGGGAATGCGTGTGGTGTTGCATTTTCACTTACAAGTGGGACCGCAGTTGAGCAAACCGACTATCGGCAAACCCCCACCCCGCCCACCGCGCGATGGCTGAGAAAACAGGAGGGAGAAGAGATGGCTGTAGCATGGACTCCAAGAAAATTGGTGACGGATGGGACTCGTGTTGGTGGCGTGTGCCATACTGCTAGACGTGAATGCTAGTTATGGCGCATGCCAGCCCACTATATCGAGCCTATATCAAGGTACGTAGAACAAATTTCCTGCAGTCCGTGCTCAGCCCTGCTCTATCTCGCTTCTCAGCCAGCTAGCGGATGCATGGAGCCCATCGTCTGTTTGCTCACATGCGGCCCCACATGTCCGTGAAAACGCAAGAGGACCCATTGAACCTGCACATCTTTCACCTCGACATGTTGGTGACGAAAAAAATCCAAGAAAGATCTTCGGTGGCCGCTTTTGGATTTACTCAAGAGTAGTAAGATTCTATTTACAGTTTAACCCAAGATGCACATCTCGTGGCTTCAACTACCACTCTATTTTCTTTCATGACACGACATGGATGCTGGATGTCCCACGTGTCGGCGAAAGGAGGAAGAACCCGACCAAATCTTCGGTTATACTCTCGGATTAGACTAGTTGTGCTAACTTAAAAATTTTATTGTGTACTCCCTCTGTTCCAAAATACTTGACTTCCATTTGTCCAAAAATGGATGTACCTATATACTAAAACATG
This sequence comes from Triticum aestivum, assembly GCF_018294505.1. Lineage (NCBI taxonomy): Eukaryota > Viridiplantae > Streptophyta > Magnoliopsida > Poales > Poaceae > Triticum > Triticum aestivum. The sequence continues at coordinate 55,552,713 of NC_057798.1, read as the reverse complement.
TCTAGATACATATATATTTTGACAAATAGAAGACATGTATTGTGCAACGGAGGGAGTAGAATGGATGCAAGTTTTTGTATTGGGAAGAAGTGTACATCCATATATTGATAGAGCGCAATTTAGTAGATGTTCTATCACTTTTAGCTAGCACAGAGGCTATAGATGAGATTAGTGCACTTTGTTGATACTCCTACTTGGTATGCGTGTTGCTTCTTAGACGCAGAGAAAAACGGACCGGAGGGAGTACTAGAATAGAGGCTAGACATGAGACTAGATGCGAGGAAGCAACGTCTACTTCTTTACACTCGAAGAAGAAAGAAGCACGCAAGATCGAGCCTCCGTAGATCAACAATGAATGCATCGAGAAGGCACTAATCCAACTTACAGGAGTAGTAAAATGTATTCTTGTGGTTCTTGTTTTCTTTGGTCCTGCTTTTCTAGTCAAAATTATCGTTGGAGTTCGTGCAAAATGGAGGTCCGTTTGGGGTCGTGCGTTGCAGTTGGCCTTACAAGTGGGACCGCACTTAAGGAAACCGACTATCGGCAAACCCCCACCTCGCCTGCCGCGCGATGGCTGAGTTAGAGAAACAATGAGGTTGAAGAGATTTCTCTAGCACGAACTCCAAGAAATATGGTGTCAGATGGAAGTCGTGCTGGTGGCGTGTGCCGTACTCCTGGACGTGAATGCTTGTTCTGGCCCATGCCACCCTACTACTCCTACTACTTACTATATAGTAGTAGTACTACTAGTATCGAGGATTCGAGGTGCTGGTTATGTAGTAGAGTACAATATGGCTACAGTAAAAACACCCGCACAACGCGCGAAGCATGTGAAGCTAGTACTCCCTCCACTCCTTTTTGGTTTGCGCCTAAGAAAATTCAGTTTTTCCCTCAAAGCTCTGCGCCTTAGCTTATTTACCCTGCTCTTTCCACTGGTACCCCTCCCATCTGTTCCGCTTTGACTGCATGTGCAGCCGCAGTAACTCCCAACTCTCTCTCACATACCAATCGCCCCTTCCCAAGGCGTGCGCATGCAGATAGCAGTACAAAAAAAATACACTTCCGTGATGATACGTGTTTGTCATAGTAGGTCGTGTTTTTTGTCATGCATGTACATCCATGAAAAATTTATGGCAGAATCAAGATAGTCATACCTGTGCTGTCGTAGAAGTGTTCGATGACATTACCAAAATTATCATCACGGAAGTGTCCACTTCCATGACGATAAATCGCGCGTCACAGAACTGATTTCGTCAAGGGTGACCGACACGTGGCATCCACCGTAATGGAACGCCGTTAAGCTATCGGGTCGGGTTTTGGATCCGATAACCCGTTAATAGCCCCGACCAATGGGGTTTCCACGTGTAAAATCATCATTAGCTGGAGGAAATACGTGTAGGCTCACTGTTGGGACAGATGTCATCCACTCATTGGACAGAAGGCGCCTATGATACGTCGACACGTGGCACGGCCCGATAGAGGCCCATTCCTGTGAAAAGGCCGGCATGTTTGACTTGGTCAAAAGGTGGCGGGCCGGCCCATGGAAAGCATGTTAACGACCTATTCGCATATAGCCCATTTACAGCCCGCTAACTCAAGGCCCATTACGCTCTATCCGAATTAGGCCCAGTAGCGTCATCTGGGCCATCCAATATGATTCCAGCCCGTTTTCACTTCTGGCCCATGTATGGCCCATGACGTCTTTCGGCCCATATGAGGCCCTATGTAACTCTTGGCATATTAACGGCCCGTGGTGAAACTGGCCCGCAATGAACAGTGTATCACTTTACACCCACTAACGCCCCGTGGTGAAACTGGCCCGTAATGAACAGTATATCACTTTATACCCATTAAGGGCCTGTTATTCAGTTGGGCCGTTTCCAGCAAATGTTATGTTTCGGCCTTCTCAGAGCCCATTTATTCTTGGGCTCATTTCCAGCATTCGTTTACTTACGGCCCGTTACTGTCATTGTCTGCTTGTGGGCCAAATTCAGCCCGTGGTTACATCGGCCCGTTTGTGGTCCATTAATAGTTGGGCTGTTTTCATAGCGTCATCAAATACGGCCTATTAACGATGGCCCGTAGAAGGCCGATTGATGATACGGCCTGTAGAAGGCCCACTGTTTCTACGGCCTGTGGAATGCCCATTGTTTCTACGGCTCGTAGAAGGCCCATTGTTTCTACGGACCGTAGAAGGCCTACTGTTTCTACAGCCCGTAGAAGGCCCACTGTTTCTACGGCCCGTAGGAGGCCCAGTGTCACTACAGTAAATATTAGCCCATGGTTATTGTGGCCTAGTTTTAAAAAGAACTACACTGACTACAAGCAAACAAATAAACAAGACAACAAGGAAATAAATAAGCAAGCAACTTATGCTAGGCTATCACGGCTGTTACACATATTACATCCACTGGGCATCAAAGTTCGCCACCAGTGCAAATATAGGGAAAAAAGCAGCATATCATATACACTGGTTGTCAAAGTTGGCGACCAGCGTGTAGCGACCAGACCTCAAACAGTCTGATCTCTGTGCTCAGGGGTCATCCCTGGATCAGTAATGCTGACACCACACAATACTTGAAGGATTTATAACAGAGTAGCAATCACACACTTACTACATCGAATGTCTCAAGAGAGAACACTTTAAAATAAATATGGCTTAAGGCCATCTAATAACGATAACAGTGGAATGCTTGGAAGATAAGTGAGTCCATCAACTCCAACGACATCACTGAGTATAGAACCACGACCTAAAGGCACCTTACTCGTCGTCTGAAAAGTCTGCAACATGAAATGTTGTAGCCCGAAAACGGGTCAGCACATGGAATATGCTGGCAATGTAACACATAGAGAAATATGATGGAATAAGCTATACTACATGCATATTTGGCTGGTGGAAAGCTCTATGGTTACAGTTTTGCGTAAAGCCAATTTTTCCCTACTGCAAAGGAATAAATTTATTTAACTATCATGTTGGTTGTTAAACATTGAGAATGGTTGACAGCATTCTCAATCCCAATTAAAAGTACTCATTAACAGCCCATCAATATTGATTACAAGTAACATGATGAGATTCACATGATATCCAAGTACTAGATACTCAAGATGTCCATAACTGGGGACACGACTAACCATGATTAGTTTGTTACACTCTGCAGAGGTTTGCGCACTTTTCCCCACATGACTCGATCTCCTCCGTTTGATTTCTCGCACTTCATGGTGTTAGAGAAACGGATGACCAAGACATAGTCTTTCAGAAGCGCTTGCACCTTACGTAACGGGTAGACCGTACCAACCTACAACCCCTACATCAGCTAGTCTACCACTGTAAGAGTTCGCACGACTTAGTCAACTATGCTAGAGCCCATAGAAGCATGTGGCTGCATACGGAAGTTTCTAGCATGAAAAATCTTATGATCCCTTTGAGCCTGGGTGGCGGTCCGAAGAAATACACGCAAGTCCTGATGGAAACCAGGTGCCTCAATCCACCCAGATGTGTGTTTAAGTTGCCACCTTAAATAAACCATTAATCAACAATCTCACATCTGTCATGGATACACTCACCCAATCCACGTCTACTAGCATAGCATGGCATAATAAGCGAACGTAGAAGTAACTCCCAAAGGTTTGAAAAGAAAACAGGTAATAGGTACTACCTCAACTACTTCCCAAAACCCACAAATTAATTAGATCCTAATCATGCAATATTTGAGGATTGATCTAATGCATAAAAACTGGGTATGAGAAAAGAATGACCAAAGTGTTACTTGCCTTGCTGATGATCCGCGAAACCTACAGACTCAAAATAACAGGCGGCGCACTCCAGGTATTCTATCATAGACAAAAAAACAAGAATACAATAAGTACTCATCTAATGCACAGATAAAACTCAAGTAAGAGATCTAACCAGAAAGTTCAACTTAAGAACTCCCGTTTGCAAAAAGAAACAAATCGAACGCAGATACGAAAATCAAATGGCGAAGAAAACAACTTCGTTTTACTAACCTGGATCTAATTCAATTTTACAATAGCAAAAACTTGTTCAAGTTGCTTATTCGGAAAGAGGGTTTCGAGACGAAACTCCAGGCGCTTGAATCACCTGATTCCGATAAACGAGCGAAAAGTTATACCAGAACGAAAATCGGATCAGAAATCGCGATCAGAAAATCGCGGATTAAATCCGAGAAAAAGAAAAACGACCAACAACTTAACGAACAAACGTTCATTAACTGGATCTAAATGACGAACACATTCGTTAAAACGAACGAACGAGCGAACGCTCGCTATTTAACCGAACCGAAAAAAATAAACCGATCTAATAAAAAAAGGAAACTAAAAAAAACCGGCGAAAAACCGAACGGTTTTTCGAGAAAACTGGTGGCGCGGAAATCGAGGCACCTCGGGCGGCGGGTCGCTGAGGCGACGGGCGGCGGCTCCGGCGAGGTCGGCGGCTCCGGGAGCGGCGGCGGGCGGCGACGGCGGCAGCACTGGTGGCGGCGGCGGCGGCTGGCGGCGGCGTCGCGGGGCTCAAGGCGGCGCGGGGCTCGAGGCGGCGGCGCGGCTAGGGTTTGGGCGGCGGTGGGCTGGCGGCTCGGTGGGCTGGCGGGGCGGGCTGGCGGCTCGGGGCGACGCTTTATATAGGCTGCCCCCGGGCGGAGTCCCGCTCGGGTACGACCCGTAGGTCGGTTCGTTTTTTTAAATAATTTCACGCAGAAAATCAAACGAAAGAAATACTAAACGGACTCCAAAAATCCCGAAATAAATTTCCCCCGGCTTCTAAAATCAAGACGGACAAGATGAATATTTATTTGGGGCCTAAATGCAATTTTGGAAAACACATATTTTTCCTAAATTCAAATAAAATAACGAAAAAACTCTGAAATAAAATCCTATTTGATTTTATTATTAAATCCTCAATATTTCTTTATTTTGGGAAAGTTATTTTATTCCCTCTCTCATATTTTTGTAATAGAAATAACTGATGATAAAATAAATAAAATCAAATGATCCTATTCCCAAAATTTGAGAAAACTCAAATATGAACATAACGAAATCCCCAACTCTCTCCGTGGGTCCTTGAGTTGCGTAGAATTTCAAGGACCAATAGCAAATAAAATATGATATGCATGGATGATCTAATGTATAACATTCCAAATTGTCGGGGAAACTGATCCACGAACACCTATGGGACTGGC
>NC_057798.1:55529969-55547432 GCF_018294505.1 Triticum aestivum | reverse complement strand
GGGGGCGGGGGGGGGGGGTGGAGATCGCACGAAGAGCAGATCGAGGCGAAGCACACAAGCGGTTTACCCAGCTTCGGAGCTCTCCGGAGAGATAATACTCCTACTGCTGCTTGTCTCATTGTATTGAGTTCTTACTCGGGTGCGCTGAATGCTACAGTACACACGAGACCGAGCATGAGTGTTTTATGGTTTCGAACCCCCCTTTCTACGTTGCGCATGGGCCTCCTTTTATATGCTCAAGGGGTCACCGACAGGTGGCAAAGTAGACAAGGGTAAAAATGGAAAAAGAGGGGTGGTTGGTACAGCTACCTGTACAGTGTATCCTACCTAACCCTGACGGCAGGAGACAAAGGCATTAAATGCCCATCTGCGTCGCCCAAACAGTGCAAAAAAGGACCGTCAGGGACGCCACCGCTCGCCACGATGGCAGTCTTGTCAGTGTCGCTTGCCACCGCGCACCGCTGGCTGCACAGCCACTCGCCACGCGCGCCTGGAAAGGCCCCCAGGGCGACACGTTGGTGGATGTGCTGGAGCGTAGGTACATAGTGGCCGCTTGCCGCGGCAAGCGCCTTGCCGCGGTCGTTGTCTTGCCGCGCCCAGAAGCTTGTCGCTCACCGAGCCTTGCCGGGACGCGCAACACGTAGCGGCAAGTTCCTTGCGACACCATTGGTTGGCCTTCCCGGCAAACTCCTCTTACCGGGGCCTTGTCTCCTTGGCTTAAATACTTTGTTCTTGAATGGCTCTAAAGGGACCACGGAGGACCTTGGCGGTCACCCGGCAAGCCTTGCCACGGGGCGCTGCAGCTGCCCGTGCACAAGTTCGGGATACTAGGGTACCCCTACTCTAGTACACCGACAGGAGCCCCCGGGCCTGGGCCACACACGGTGCCGAGCGCTGTTGGGCCAGGCCCAAAACTGGGCACGGGCACGCGCGGCCTTGGTCACGCCGTATCTTACTCCGTATCCACCGCGCCGTCCCCCAACGGCCCGCGTCAAATGCGGCATCGTGGGGGAGATCGTGGGTGGTTTCTTTATTCAGAAGGATGAAACGTCCGCCCCCTCCCCCTTTATAAGCAGGGGAAACAGGGGCAGTTCGCCCATCTCGCCGGTTGCTACTCCAATTTCACAAATCTCCGCCGCTCCCCCCTTCTTCCCGAAGCCGAAAGAGAGTAGCGCTCTGCCGCCCATTGCCACCAGCACCACCAACGCCGTCGATCACCCCCACCACCTCCGCCATGGCTCCGAAAGCCGACAAGGGGAAGGGCGTGAAGTCGGCCGAGGCGCAGCGGCTCGCGGTGCTGCGAAAGGAGCGGGCCATCTTCCCTCCTCAGCTTGACGCAAAGGAGCTGAGGGAGTACTACTATCTCTTTTGGTCGACGGAGACGCGAGCGCATCCGCGCACGAAGGTACTCCCGGCCACCACTTCGAGACTGGCTCCGAACGGGTATCCCTTCTTCGTGCTGTTCTTCTACTGCGGGCTCTGCCCGCCCTTCTCTGAATTTTTCTGTGACATCATGAACACCTACGGGTTCCGCCTCCTTGACTTCACCCCCAATGCCGTTCTGACCATGGCAGTTTTCGCACATCTATGCGAAAACTTTGTCGGAGTCCATCCAAACGTAGCCCTTTTCACCACTTCTTTATGCCCCGAGTCGAGAGAGGGGAGCCCCTTGCCGGCGGAATTGCTTGGATCTCGAGAGTCGGCAAGAAGGAAGCCTATCTGGAGGGAGAGCTCCACAGCAAGTGGGAGGAATGGAGAGCAGAGTAGTGCTGGATCGTCGAGGAGAACCCGCAGCCATTTACCGCCCTGCGACAAGCCCCAATAGCGCGCGGCAATGATTGGAGCAATGTTGCCCCGGAAGATGATAGGCTGAAGATTGCCGTCACCCGGATCCTTCGCCTCAGGCTTGTCGGGCTCACCGTAGGCGCCGTTGGCGCAGATTTCCTTCGCCGCCGCATCGACCCCCTGCAGGAGACGGGGAGACCCGCCTGGGAGTTCCAGAACTCGGCGGATATCATGAGGCTGCGCCCGGGCCTCAACTTCAACTTCACTGTCCTGGAGCTGGACGCGATGCTCCTGGAATTGTTCAAGCGCGATCCTCAACATCCATTTATGTTGCCGAGGGGCGTCGTTCCGTTGTGCAACCACTCCTCGCTTGACCGCATCCGTGCAATGATGCCGCTGTGCGACTCGCATGGGATTGTCCCAACATGGCAAGAGCCGGCCGACGCCGTCGTGCAAGAGTTCTTCGACGGCTTGGTTGAAGTGCCGGTTCGTTCCGACGAGCAGAAGAGCCTCACCCGCGACACCACCGACGCGGAGATGCAGCGCATTGCCACTAGGCTGGAAGAGGCGGCGGCAGCCGCTACCGCGGGTGAGTTTGGATTCACCGTGGAGGAGGCAGAGGCAGCGAAGGCGGCACGCCTTGCCGAGCGCGAGGAGTTTGCTGGCGAGGAAGGGCTTGCCGGGCCCGAGGATGAGTCGAGCGAGCCCGACGAGGGAGATCTTGTCGGGCCCGAACCTTCAGGCAGCTTGCCGCAAACGGAGCCCCCAGCTCCGCCAAGAAGGCGTCTCCGCAAGGCCGGGGACGTAGCGGGGCGGCAGACGGGTCAACAGCCGTCGGGCCGCGCGGCAAGCACTGTTGCCGCGGGAGCGCCTCACGCCGCTGCGGCAACCGGAGGAGGGTCTTCCCGGTCCACCGCTACTGCTCCTGCCAAGCAGACAAGGGAGCCTACTCCTCCGCCTCGTCACACCGGAGGCGAGCCGGACTTTGATCTCTCCATGCTCAGCTCCGATGAGGAAGAAGAAGAGTAAGATTCCTTGCTGTACTTGTAGTTCTTCAATTCTTGCTGTCTTTGTCTTGTATCTGATTTGCTTTACCCTGTACTCATTCCTTTTCAGGACTCTGGCCCAGAGAGCGGCGAAGAGAGCCATGGTCCCGGTGATTGTCATCGAGGACAAACCCACCGCGACGGTAGAGGACATGTCCGAGACCACCTTGTCGGACCCGGCAACCATTCCTCAAAGCAGCCCCCAGCGCAGCCCTCCACGTAAGTATATAGTTTACTTCCTGCTTTCAGGCGTGCATGGGTGCTCTTCCTTTGCTGATATCTGAGTGTTGGTTCGTGCAGGAGCAGAGCAGCCTCACCAGGAGAGCCTGGAAGCCGCTCCCGAAGTGTCATCTGCTTCGACTACACCGCCGAGGGAGGATTCCCCGATAAGGGAGCGTTCTCCGGCAAGGGAGAATTCTCCGGCAAGGGACAACTCTCTGGCAAGGGACAGCACCAGTGATCCTCCGGTGGTTGAGACCACGACTGCAGATACAGGTAATCCTATTGCTTGAAAACTTCCCTTGGATTCTTCTTCTTCTGATTTTCTTTTTGAATATTCGCTTGACCTTTCTCCCCTTTTCGGTCATAAGATCCACCTGCCACGGAGCCGATGGAAACTGAGGCCGCCGGCGAGGAGAACGCGCGCGGCAACAACGGCGACGCCGCCGCCACTGAAGAAGAGGCTGGTGCTGATGATCCCGCCGGCGCAGAGGCCGCCAAGGCTGCCGCCGCAGAAGCCGGCGAGGAATCTGGCGATCGCACTGATGGCCCCGAGGCCGCAGGAGCGCCAGGCGCTGCACCGACCGCCGATCCTTCTGCCGCTGCTGCAGCACCAGGCTCTAAAGAGCCCTAGCCCAGTGCCTATTTGAAGGCCGGCGATGGCGTCTTCGTCAAGCTCCCCTGGGCTTCGAGCTCCAGGGCGCCGGTCGAAGGAGAAACTTTTGACGAAGAGGTGCTCGCCTCCGCTGGGCTGGCGCTGGTCGACGCACCAAGCAGTAGCAGCGACGAGCCTGAGGAGGAGCGGCTGCTGCGGAAGCTGCTGTCGCTCTACCGCGCCCGACAAGCCAAGATGGAATCTCAAGAAGCGCTTGTCGCGAGGGCGGGAGTGGACATCGAGAAGCGCGCGGAGGAGCTCCAGAGTCTCAGGCAGGAAACTCTCCGGTCTCTGGTAGAGGAGCGGAAGCAAGTCGCCGAGGAGCGAAAAGCTTTCCTCCTCGCGAAGGCTGAAGTTGAAGAGCAACAACGGCTTCTCGCCGAAAATCTATTTGCGCAGGAGGGAGAGTTGGCGCAACGCAAGGTCAATCTTGAAAGCCACGAGGAGGAGCTTGCCGCGCGCGAGCAAGCAATTGGCGGGGCTCTCAAGGAAGCGAAAGATGCTGCCGCAGCTGCTGAGGCCGTCAAGAAGGAGCTGGAGATGAAGGTGGCGCAGCTGGAGGCCGATCTCAAAGCGAGCGGCGAGGAGCTTGCCGTGCTCAAGCGTGAGTGCGAGAAGGACACTGCCGCTCATGGTGAGCTGCAGGGTCTTCTCGCTGAGAGGAGCAAGGAGCTTAGCGCCGCCAAGGATTCCAATGCAGATCTCGAGTTGAAGTTGGCTACTTTGACTCAGATGCTGGACGGCGCCAGGGAGCGGGATGTGTCCTTGTCGGAGAAGATCAAGGCCGACGAGGCGCTGCTGGCGAGTGCCGCTGCCACCCACGACGCTTTTAGGGAGACTGTGGAGCACTGGACCGAGGGTCTTGTGGATCTTGCCGCAACCATCGACGGGGAGTTGGCACAGTTGGGGATGGAGGAGCTCGGGTACCCCTCCGACGAGCACCTCCAACCCAGCGCCAAGCTCAGCTTGTTCTTCAAAGGCGTGCCGACGGCCCTCCAGCGACTCTGGGAGAAGATCCCAAAGCAGCTGGCCGACGAGTCGCGCAAGATCTGCACAGGAGCTCTCTAGAAGGTGCTAATGAAGGTGGCCTTCCGCAACCCAGGCCTCAACTTCACCAACGTCCTCAAGTCCTTGCCGCCGGATGCTGATCTGGAAGCGCTCAAGACCCTTGTCGCACCCATTGTGGATAAGGTGAGCGGGATCAAGAGGGTTGAGGGCGATCACGTAGATTAGGCCGCCCGTTTTCTCTTTCTCTTTGTCGCTGCTGGTCATATCATGAGAACAATCTATTAGAGCCGCGACAAACTATCTTGTAATATAACTCTATTTTGGGTAGAGATTGCTGTGTTATTTCCTTTACTTGATTCCTTCCTTTGTATGTCTTTGCCCTACGCTTTTAGGGAACTTGTCGGCGCAGGCACCTGAGCCGCGAGCGCTGAGTGCGGGACATCAGCAGCCTGCTGGCGGTGCCACTTCCGAAAAGAAACCTTGTTGCAACTAGTTGCAACTCACTTAAGTTGTTGAGCGGACTCGAAACAAAGTAAGGGCGCAACTAGCTACGAGTTGGTTCCTCCGCGCACAGGTTTTCCATACAAAGTACGGTCGTTCGAGGAAGATAACTTAAAAATTTAAAACTGATTTCTCAAACTTTGGCAACTTAGCTTTTCTGTCGTTTGCATTCCAGTAAGGCGAAACTTCCTTGAACGATGCCTGGTCCACACCATGGTCCACACCATTATCTTCTCCTTTCCCCCCGGCAAACTTGTGTGCAAGGGAACCTTCCTTTCCTTTGAGAAAGAGAAAGAAGAGAAAATAAAGATATGGAGCCTTACGGCTCGTTATTGCTTACCGGGGGTAGGTGCTGCACAAAGTGTCAGATAACGCATGCAAAGTAAAAAAGCATGAAATTGACAAGATGTGCGAAGCACATGAGCTTTACTTATGCACGGGCTCTGTGCCCGGCTTTGTACAAAGGATTACATGCAACATCGGCAAGACTTGTACAAAAGGTGGTTGCCGGAACAGGTTCCGGCAACCACGCCCTACGGGTAAAACTTATGAAGATGCTCAATGTTCCAGGAGTTGCTCACCGGAGTGCCATCTTCGGTCTCAAGGCGGACAGCGGCAGGCCTAGTGACTCGTTTCACGCGGTAAGGGCCTTCCCACTTTGGCGTCAACTTGTTGGAATTCTTGGCGAATTGTACGCGCCGAAGAACAAGGTCGCCCTCCTCGAGACTTCTGGCATTAACTTTGCGGCTATGGTAGCGGCGCAAAGTTTGCTGGTATCGAGCAGCTCGTACAGCAGCCTGAAGACGGTCCTCCTCAACGAGCAGCGCGTCATCTTGCCGCAACTGCTCTTGCTCAAGCTCATCATAAGCAAGCACTCGAGGTGACCCGTATACGAGTTCTATGGGGAGAATTGCCTCTGCTCCATAGACTAGAGCGAAAGGTGTCTGGCTAGTGGCTCGATTTGGTGTCGTCCTGATCGACCAAAGAACCATCGGCAGCTCCTTGATCCAGTTGCTTCCGCACTTGCGCAGCCTGTCGAAAGTCCTGGTCTTGAGCCCGCGCAGCACTTCAGCATTTGCCCTCTCCGCTTGACCGTTGCTTCTCGGGTGATCAGCAGAAGCGAAGCAGACCTTGGCGCCAAGATCTTGGACGTACTGCATCAAGGTGCGGCTCGTGAATTGTGTGTCGTTGTCGGTGATGATCCTGTTAGGGATCCCGAAACGGCAAACAATCGGCCTGAAGAACTTGACTGCTGACTATGTTGTCACCTTCCTCACTGCTTCCACTTCCGGCCACTTTGTGAACTTGTCGATTGCAACGTACAAGTACTCAAAGCCCCCGACAGCTCGGGGAAAGGGGCCGAGGATGTTGAGCCCCTAGACCGAAAATGGCCAGGATAAAGGGATCGTCTGGAGAGCTTGAGCTGGCTGGTGTATCTGCTTGGAATGGAACTGGCACGCTTCACACTTGGTTACTTGTGCAGTTGCATCCTGGAGGGCTGTCGGCCAAAAGAAACCTTGCCGGAACGCTTTGCCGGCAAGTGCTCTTGCGCCAATGTGGTGGCCACATATGCCTCCATGTATCTCTGCCAACAGCTCTTGTCCGTCTTCCCGATGAATACACTTCAATTTCACACCGTTGACTCTTCTTCTGTACAGTGTGTTGTCGACAAACTGGTACATACTCGACTGCCGGGCTACTCTTTCCGCTTCTTCTTGCTTTTCAGGAAGTTCTCCTGTTTGAAGGAAACAGACAATCTGCTGTGCCCATGCTGGAGCTTGCGGCTCGACAAGAAGGACTAAAGGCACATCTGCTGCTGCGGGAACATCCGCTTCTACGGCAAGAACCTGCGGCTCAGCCGGAGCTTGATGTTCCCCGGCAAGCTTGCCGGAGCAAAACTTGTCGGGAGCGTCTGCTTCAACGGAACAGACCGTAGGGCCTGCCGGAGCAGACTGCCCCTCAGCATCCTTGGTGTTGATTTTGATGACCTTCTTGGCGGCGGCTTCGGGGAGCTCTGCCGGAAAATAGTCACCAGAAATCAACTTTCTCTTCTTGCTCTGTCCAGTTGATGGTGTTACGGACGGTTGGGTCAGCTTGAGCACAAAGATCCCTGGTTCCACAGGTAACTTAAGTGCGGCGCACTTTGACAGGCCATCGGCAATGTCGTTCTGAGCTCTTGGAACATGTTCCATCTGCAGGCCGTCAAAGTTCTCTTCTAGCTTTCTCACTTCATCAACGTAAGCTTCCATCAACGGACTCTGATAATTCTTGTTCACTTGGTGGACGACAAGCTGTGAGTCACCCCTGACAATGAGCTTCTTGATCCCAAGGTCTGCTGCAATCCTGAGACCGGCAAGCAAACCTTCATACTCTGTAGTATTGTTTGTTGCTTGCTCCTTGGGAAAGTGCATCTGGACTACGTACTTGAGGTGCTCTCCGGTGGGTGCAACAAGTAGCAAGCCCGCACCGGCTCCTTGCAGCGAGAAGGCACCATCAAAGTACATCATCCACTCTTTGCTTGTTTCCTTGACGGGGATGCTCGTCTCTGGAATTTCTTCATATTGTGTTGGCGTCCATTCTGCTATGAACTCTGCCAATGCTCTGCTTTGGATAGTTGAAGTGCTCTCAAACCTGAGGCCAAAGCTTGACAGTTCTAGTGCCCACTCGACAATCCTGCCTGTTGCTTCTGGATTTTGCAGTATCCTCTTCAGCGGAAAACGAGTGACGACTGTGATCTCATGTGCTTGGAAGTAATGGCGCAGCTTTCTCGAGGCCATGAGAAGGCAGAAAAGCAATTTCTGCACACCAGAGTACCTTGACCTAGCCCCCTGCAGAAGGGAACTGACAAAGTAAACTGGGCGCTGCACCATTCTTTTCTGCATCTTGTAACGCTCCTGCGCAGATCCATCTTTGTCGGGACCAGAGCTTGCCAGTGAAGTCCCTTGCTTGTCACTGGATGCATCTGCCGTGGTTGCTGGCTCATCATCCGCCTCCCTCTCCGCTACTAACGCAGCACTAACCACTTGATTGGTTGCCGCTATATATAGCAGCAACTTCTCTTGTGGCTTAGGTGCGACAAGTGTTGGAGTGGAGGACAGGTATCTCTTCAAGTTTTGCAACGCAGCCTCCGCCTCCGGAGTCCATTTCATTGGACCTGCCTTTTTCAATATTTTGAAAAACGGCAGGGTGCGCTCAACAGACCTTGAGATAAACCTGCTGAGAGCAGCTACGCAGCCGGCAAGTCTTCGTACATCCTTGACGCGCTTTGGTGCTTCAATCTGCTCAATGGCCTTGATCTTGTCGGGATTGGCTTCAATTCCCCGCAGAGACACGAAGAACCCGAGAAGCTTGCCGGAAGGGACTCCAAACACACACTTCTCGGGGTTAAGCTTGAGGTTGATCTTGCGCAGATTTGCAAAGGTTTCATCTAAATCTTGAATCAGGGTCGCCCTGTCCTTGCTCTTGACCACTATGTCATCCATGTAGGCTTCCAAATTTCTGTGCATCTGTGGCTCAAAAGCGTGATGGACTACTCTTGCAAATGTTGAACCAGCATTCTTTAAACCGAAGGGCATCCATACGAAACAGTATGTGCCACATGGGGTGATGAATGCAGTTTTTTCCTCATCCTCTTCTGCCATGAAGATCTGATGGTACCCTGAGTATGCATCAAGAAATGAAAGCAAGTCACATCCGGCCGTGGAGTCAACAATCTGGTCGATGCGCGGCAAGGGAAATGGGTCTTTGGGACAAGCTTTATTGACATCGGTAAAGTCGATACAAAGCCTCCATTTCCTGTTTTCCTTACGCACGACTACAGGATTGGCCAACCATGTAGGATGGAGCACTCCTCTGACAAGGCCTGCTGCTTCCGATTTCATGATTTCTTCTGCAATGAATTCTTGGCGCTCCACTGCCTGTTTCCTGACTTTCTGCTTGACGGGCCGCGCATGAGGACAGACGGCAAGATGGTGCTCAATTACTTTCCTTGGAACACCGGGGATGTCAGACGGTTGCCACGCAAACACGTCGACGTTCGCCCACAGGAAAGCAACGAGCGCGCCTTCCTATTTAGGGTCAAGAGTGGCACTGATGGTGAAGGTACCACCAGTGCCGTCCTCCTTGGCGGACACCTTCTTGGTCTCTGGTGGAGATGCCATTGTCTTCTTACACTTGTCGGTGGAGCTCGATGGTGCGTCCTCGACGGTAGCGCAGCACTCCAAAGAGGTGCGCTTGCCGGAGTGGGCATCAGAGCTCTTGCCGGACTTGGTCTTCTTCTTCGCCCCGGGAGCTTCAACGGCAAGTGACTTGCGATCTGTTGCTGCTGCTGCTTCCCGGTAGATCTTGTTGCCGCAAATAAGAGCATCCTTCTTGTCGCCAGTTACAGAGATGACACTTATCGGGCCTGGCATCTTCAGTACGTTGTATGCATAGTGAGAGGCTGCCATGAATTTGGCGAGCGCTGGACGGTCGAGTATCCCATTGTAAGGTAATGGAAAATCAGCAACGTCAAAAGTGACCCTCTCAGTCCTGAAGTTCAACTCGCTACCAAATGTCACCGGCAACGTGATCTTTCCCTTCGGCTTGCTCCTTCCAGGATTGATTCCTTGGAACGTGCCGGTCTCTTCGAGCTCGCCATCAGGGATCTGGAGTTTCTGGAGTACCGCGGAGGAGATCAGGTTCAAGCCGGCCCCGCTGTCAACTAGCAGCTTAGTGACCTTGAGGTTGCGGACAGTTGGTGAAACCAACATTGAAAGCACCCGACCGCAGTTATGCGATCAGGGTGGTCCTCAATATCAAAGATGATAGGCGTGCTGGACCATTTCAGAGGCTTGCGTGATTTGACGGGTGGTTCCGCTGCATTGACTTCCCGCACCCACTGTTTGAGCTGGCATTGTGAAGTATGCAGAGAAGCACCGCGTCAACGCACAGGACCTCTGTGGCTTTCTGGAACTCCTTCTCATCGGTCTCATCATCATCCATATCTTCATCGTCATCGTCATCTTCATCCTTGTCGCGGCCGGGGGGTGGTCTGTCTCCTTGCCACTGCTTGGCCTTGCCGCGGCGTCCTCCTCGGCCGGGACGTTTCTTGCCGGCTCCTCCAGCACCTTCCTGAGCTTTCTCCTTGTCGCGCCGCTCGTATTCAGCCTTTTGCTGCTCAACAAGCTGCTCGACCTTCTTGCAGCTCTGGAGGTCATGGCCCTTGGTGCGGTGGATCTTGCAGTACTTCTTGTTGGTGCCGTCCTGCTTGTCGGCGACCGCCACAGCCTGGTAGTTGTTGCCTGCGGCAATCTCCTTGCCGGAGCTACCAGTTTTCGCTTTCTTGGCGCCACCTCCGTTGCCGGACTGCTCAACAACTAGCACCTCTTTGCCTTTCTTCTTTCTGTTGTTCCGCCGCCGGTTTCTCTTTGCCGGGGCAGTCTCCTCACTATCAGATCCTCCTGCTCATGTATTCTCTCCGAGGAGTTTCCTCCCTTCCTCAGCACGTGCACACTTGTCGGCCAGGGCGTATAGCTCACTGACGTCTCTGATCTTGCACATCGCCATCTCCTCCCGCATCCTGCGGTTCCTCACGTTCTGATGGAACGCGCTGATCACCGCGGCAGGGTGGACATCTGGGATGTTGTGCTGTACGCGGCTGAATCTCTGAATGTACTTGTATAGGGGCTCTCCTTCCTTCTGGGCGAGAAGATGAAGGTCACTTCTTGGCCATGAGGCTTGTGGCCGCCCGTAAAGGCGCCGACAAACTAATGGCACAGGTCCTCCCAGGAGGATATGGAGTTGTCCGGCAAGTGCATGACCCAGGATCTGACATTGGGCTTGAGCACCAGCGGGAAGTAGTTGGCAAGGATCTTGTCGTCCCGTCCCCCGGCAGCTTGCACCGCGATGGTGTAGATGCTGAGGAACTCCAACGGATGCGACTTGCCGTCGTACTTCTCTGGTACATCTGGCCTGAAATTCTTCGAGCTGGGCCACTGGACTTGCCGCAGCTCACGAGTGAACGCAGGGCAACCTACCGCGTACGGCAAGTCGCCTGGTTCCCCTAGCGCATGCATGTCGACAGAGGGCCCAACGCGCTGGTCTGATTGACGCCGCGCTTCTCTTCGGCGCTCGATGCGAGTACGAGCGTCTTCTTGCTGTCGTTCGTGAAGAACTTGGCGCTGATCGCGACGAGCTCGTGGATCCGATGATGCGGTGGAGTCGCTGTCGAGGTGGATCCGACGAGTCGGCGATCTTGGCCTTCGGGGTGGAGAGTGCATGGTGGTTGCACCTCCACCGGTTTCCTCGCCACCGGCTCGTGCCTGGCGGTCCTGCCGCGGAAGCGATGCACTCGGCTGCCGCGGAGTGTCACCGTTGGCGAAGCCGATGAGACTCTGAATGGTGGCCCTCCATCCTTCGATCTTGTCTTCCGTTGGAGGGTAATCCAGGAGCAGTTGAGCTCGCGCCAAAGCTTCTGCTGGAGTGGTGGGTGGCAGTGGCGAACGGTGCGAGGAGCGGGATATGCTCGGACTTCTAACTATGTTAGAAGGAGCAGTATCGCGTCCAGGCGACCGTGCCTCGCTCGTGCCAGCATGTTGGCGTGCATGCTGGTCTTGAGCACCCCGAGATCCACCAGCTTGATCTTGGATCAACAAACGTATGGTACTACGAGTACCATGACGATGTCGGTCCTGCGCCTCCTGAGATGGGCGCGGAACATGTACGGACGCCGAGGTCTGCGCAGCCTTGTCCTTGGACCTGGCAGCGTCGTAAGCTCCCTCGTCGATGTCAGTTCTTCCGCCGGTGTCTTCCCCACCACTCATTTGCTCTGGTGGTGGTGGGATTGACGTGGACGGAACGGCTGCCGCTGAAGTCTTCTTCTTCTTCGGTGGCATGTCGATGAAGAAGATGAAGATCTAGCTCGTGTGCACGCCGGATCAGGTTCACACAACCTCGACGCCCCCTACCTGGCGCGCCAAACATGTCGGGGAAACTGATCCACGAACACCTATGGGACCGGCGGACCGAGTCCCTTTCGGTTCGGCGGGGGGCGGAGATCGCACAAAGAGCAAATCGAGGCAAAGCACACGAGCGGTTTACCCAGCTCCGGAGCTCTCCGGAGAGATAATACTCCTACTGC
The DNA here is from genome assembly GCF_018294505.1 of Triticum aestivum. Taxonomy (NCBI): domain Eukaryota; kingdom Viridiplantae; phylum Streptophyta; class Magnoliopsida; order Poales; family Poaceae; genus Triticum; species Triticum aestivum. Next base: position 55,535,098 of record NC_057798.1, on the reverse strand, counting down.
TGCTTGTCTGATTGTATTGAGTTCTTACTCGGGTGCGCTGAATGCTACAGTACACACGAGACCGAGCATGAGTGTTTTCTGGTTTCGAACCCCCCTTTCTACATTGCGCATGGGCCTCCTTTTATATGCTCAAGGGGTCACCGACAGGTGGAAAAGTAGACAAGGGTAAAAATGGAAAAAGAGGGGTGGTTGGTACAGCTACCTGTACAGTGTATCCTACCTAACCCTGACGGCAGGGGACAAAGGCATTAAATGCCCGTCTGCGTCGCCCAAACAGTGCAAAAAAGGACCGTCAGGGATGCCACCGCTCGCCACGATGGCAGTCTTGTCAGCGTCGCTTGCCACCGCGCACCGCTGGCTGCACAGCCTCTCGCCACGCACGCCTGGAAAGGCCCCCAGGGCGACACGTTGGTGGATGTGCTGGAGCGTAGGTACATAGTGGCCACATGCCGCGGCAAGCGCCTTGCCGCGGTCGTTGTCTTGCCGCGCCCAGAAGCTTGTCGCTCACCGGGCCTTGCCGGGACGCGCGGCGCGTCGCGGTAAGTTCCTTGCGACACCATTGGTTGGCCTTCCCGGCAAACTCCTCTTGCCGGGGCCTTGTCTCCTTGGCTTAAATACTTTGTTCTTGAATGGCTCCAAAGGGACCACGGAGGACCTTGGCGGTCACCCAGCAAGCCTTGCCGCGGGGCGCTGCAGCTTCCCGTGCACAAGTTCGGGATACTAGGGTACCCCTACTCTAGTACACCGACACAAATTGAAAATTTGGGATGTTACACAGCGCAAATAAACACCGCAGCAAAACAAATCCAGAACTGAAACCACTTCAGAAGATCTCAAGAAACAATATCCTGGGTACCCATAATGCTGGAAAGATGCTTAGCAAGCTTATTAACTTTCTCTTGTTTGGCGCTTAAATCCTCCAGCGCTTGCTGTTGCACCAGAAAATATGCATCTAAATTCTGTAGGGACTTCCTCAGTCCTTCAGCTTCCTGTCGCAGCACATCTGATCGATGTCTTTCAACTTGAAGTTGAGACTCAAGAATACGAACTGATTCAGGCAGCGAGTTCGAAGAGCTTGTGCCAGCAGTAGTGGCCAGTAACTCGAACACTACATCAAGACAGGACTTTTGGGTTCCCTCACTGTCGTCAAGATAGTTTTTATCAGCTTTCTTGGAGACCAACAGGGATGTCTCACTATCTTGAACCTTATCTGCATTACTTCCTTTACCATTGGATAACGCGGTACTGTTATCCAATATTTTGTCCGCATTCTAAAAGAGAAACAAGAAGACACATCACATGTTTACCATGATGTATATGAAAATCATTTTGGTAAATGAGTTCAGTAGTAAAGTGGACAGGATAACAACATGAAAAAACATATATCTATGTGCCATGGTCACTTTATGGTCTATATCATTCTAGTTTTTGTTGCCAAATCAAGATAAAGACACAGTTCAAATAATATTTGTTCAAGACAAAGCAGAATAGACAGAATATAAGTGTGGGTAACTATAGAGCAATGACAACACTTGTAATGTGCATGACATGAGAACATAACTGTTTATTCAATTGAAACTGAAATCAACATAGAGCAGGTTACAACAGCAAACCAGTTAAAGAAACAGGTTTAAAACATACCTGTTGCGCCATTGGAGTTTCAATTCCATCCTTCAAATTTGAAAATAGTTGGTATGAGTAAATATAGTAATGCAAGAGCAAAGGAGTATGAACCATAGCTACAGAACCTGACCTGAGAACAAATCTTCTTCTCCTTTAAGCGTTGAGTTGGGATTTGGAGTGGTGGTCCTCGTGCTTTGGGCACTACAGTTCCCTTACTAACCGCTCGTGTTTGGGTGCTCTATGGTGGAGACGGTGCTGTGTCAACTGGAACTGGGTTACTATCTACCGGGGTTGGGGTTAAAAGGGGTGTAGCTGGTTCTCTGTCCAACTGGGTAGGGGTACAATCTGCGAGAGTCTGGGTTATGTGTGGTGGATCTGGTCCTTGGGCAAGTACAACCGTGGTTCTATCTGCATCAATTGGTAGCACTATCTTTTCTGAAGACCGTGTTGTTACTCCCTTAGATACTGCCATCACGCTCTCCAATTCAAATGGCTGATAAACAAGAAAAGTAATTGAAAGTATAGACGTTGTATGATAGACAGGTGCAATGGATAGTGGGGAATAAAAGAGGGCATGAAATAATTCATATTTATGTTGTCTAACCAAACAAGATAGCATGACACAATTTCACATATATGATGGCTAACTAAACAGAATAGCATGACACAATTTCACATTATGATGGCTAACTAAAAAAGATGGAAATACATAGTTCAAAATATGAGACTATGTAAACAGGATGACATGACATAACTATATAATGTGTTTATTAAATAGGTTGGCATGCCATAATTCACATACATTCATGGATAGAATGCCATAATTCTAAATATGATGATTGTAAACACTAAACAGGATGAGATGATATAACTGTATGATGTCTTTATTAAATGGGTTGCCATGCCATAATTCACATAGGTGATATGTATGTACTATGTAAACACGATGGCATGATATATTCAAATATATGATTTATATAGTAAGCAAGTAAGGAGATGGCAATCTATACATGATGTAAAAACTAAGCAATGCAAGACAACATGCATGACATGGGTAATATAACCCTGCAAAGTTTGAGCATAGACCTCAGGGGGGAAATATGACTGGTCATGAGTCTCTAAATCCTCCTCTGAGGAGCTCTCTGTAGCCAGCAAGATGTCTGCTTCAGCAGGTAGCATTGTCTGCTCTGAATACCTTGTTTTCACTCCAGATACTTCCATCACCGCTTCAAATGGCTGATGCACAGGAAGAGTAGTTGAATATACAAACGTTGTCGACAAATGGAACACGTAATACAAAAAAAGATAGCATGATATAATTCACATACATGATGATTGTCTAAACAGCATGGCATTGCATAATTCACATATATAATACCTTTGCAACAAGATAGCATTGTATAATTCACATATATAATGTCTTGCAACAAGTTGGCAATGCATAATTCACATATATGGTAATTAGACACTGAACAGGTGGCATTCACATAAAGCATGTCTAAACTAATCAAATGGCATAGCAATGTGAGACACCATACGCACGATATGAGCAACATAACCCTGCAAAGTTAGAGCATACACCTCGGGGGGGGGGTACCACTGGTCATCTGTCTCTGAGTCCTCCTCTGAGGAGCTATCCATAACCAGCGAGATATGCGCTTCGTGAGATAGCATAGTCTGCTCAGAAGACCTTGTTTTCACTCCAGAATTTGCCATCACCGTGTCAAATGGCGGATGCACACGAAGAGCAGTTGAATGTACTAACATTGTTGACGAATGTAATATGTAACGAAAAAAAGATGGCCTGATATAATTTACATATAAGATGACTGGCTAAGCAGGATGGCATTGCAAAATTCACATATATGATGCCTGGCTAAACAAGGTGGCGTTGCATAATTCACATAAACGATGAATAAACTAAACAGATGGCATTCGCACAAAGGATGTCTAAACTAAGAAGATGACATATTTGATGTATAAAGTAAGCAATGCAAGACACCATATGCATGATATAACCAACATCAGCATGCCAAGTTAGAGCGAAGACCTCAGGGGGTAAATAGGAGTTATCTTCTCCTTCTGAATCCCCCTCAGAACAGATATCTTCCTCTCGATTACAATCCGAAATGCATGGAGGGGGGCTGCCTTTGCGCCTACCATGGAGTGACGTCTGCATGAAATTATATTGCCATGCAAGGCTCGTCTCTTTCGCTCTACATGTTCAGTTCCATTGTTTATAATAACTGTCATGCATAGGAATAAACCATAGTGAGATTATGTAAGGAGTGCATGCAGAAATCCAGAGTGATGGTAGCAACCTGTGGATAGACCTAAAACCAATAACTTCAGGAAGATAATGGCTTCAGTTAATAAATACAGATAATGGCTTCTTTACTGTTTGTTTCCCACCAACATGAAACTCATAGTAGACACCGGAGATTAACTAGATAGTAGATAGATACTATTGATAGTGGCCCCGATATGTACCCCACAACCATTTAAAAACTCAAGTTAGACCATTAGTTTGGAGCTGAATCAGAGTCTAATCGGTGAACAGGACGATAAAGTAGCATGTAATATTAAGCGATGCATAACGTAAGCAGACACGAAAGAGTGCGACCTCTCATGCGGACCCGTGTAGTCCTCGAGGTCATCTGCTCGGTTGATGATGGTAATGCAGTTTTCATGGCTGGGAGCGGCGGGGAAGAAGATCTGAGGCGGCGAAAGATAGTCTGGAGGCCGGATCCCTGCTCTGCTGGACCATTCTATCGTTGGAGCAGCTGAGTTGGGGTGGACGACGGCGTAGCAGGAGGACAAGTGAAAATTAAAATTCCTATGTTTTTTCTTTCAAGGAGACACTAAAGGAACAAATCCGTGTGCTCAGTGGACAATATATATAACATGTAGAGTAAAAAAGAGATGCAACAAGTGTACAACCTCTTTGGCGAAGCCATGTCGATCTCAGCGTAATTGGGTTGGCCGGTGAGGATGCTCCGGCTGACTTTGCTGTCGGAGGAGGGGAGGAAGATCTTAGGCATCTGGAGATGGAGCCCGAGGTACTACTCCGCTGTGATGGAGGGTTTCGTCGTTGGAGCAGCTCCGGTGAGTTGTACGACGCCGAGGCTGAAGCAGGACAAGAGAGACAACAAACAACGTTAACTTGAGTGGAATTCTAATAGCATCTCCAATACATGACGTAAAATACATAACCACAAAGTGCTAGATGTAAAATACATCAGCCGCTCATCTCTGAACTTAACTGTCAAAACTGAACTTAACTGTCGAAACTGAACCTAACTGTCCAAACTGAATTTTACACGTCGGTCGACTGACTTTTTCATCTCTGGTCAGTCGATTTTGCAGCCATTGGATACGAAATCAAGGGCCTGTGGTTCATCTTCATCCTCCACCCCACTGAGCCGCCAGCCACCACCAGCCAAACAGCAGCCCCCCGCCACCCGCGGCCGGCGATGCGCCGCCCTGCCCGCCCCGAAAACACTCCC